>NW_017673562.1:0-60000 GCF_001879085.1 Nicotiana attenuata
GATTTAAGTGCATTAGGACACTAAGAAGGGTTTGAGTCAAGTAACCTGAGATTGGGTAAGGGCTTCAAATTATCCCAAGGGGAAGGTGTTAGGCACCCCTGAGGATCCACTGGTGTGGTTCCCGGCCAAACTATTATTGTGACTGAAATACAAATAACACATAGGCAAGTAAGAGTTTCAAATAAGAGGGGATTTTCATGTAATGGTTAGAAATAAACAAAGTCGGAAAGTATTAAAGAGAGTTGATTTAGAAGAAACGTTTAAAGGATTTAAAAGAAACAAAGAAACAAAGAGAAGGGGGTCCTAGGTTTATTAATAATATGGATCACCCCACACAACATCCGGTAATCACTCCTCAATGAGGGGCTACACGTGATGTTATCGCGTGGTCATCATATCCATATCTACCCTTTCCCGCCCCGTTAAGGTATTAAAGCGCGGAATGGTCTCGTTTACTTATTGCATGCTATTACCCGCCCCAATCCTATCAGCCCGGGAGGTACATGGGACTACTAATCCTAAAGGGAAGGGATATTGGCTTATTTGTGGTTTCAAAAGGTAAAATACTAAGGCGACAGGCAAAAACACATATAGCGAATTTGGGGAAAAGCATATAAAAAAACAAAGGCTCAAATACACCTCCTTTAAACAGAGAAAAGCAAGTAGTTGGCACGACTTACACATACTGATTAAGGTCTAATTAAAACTTAAAAGGTTGAGGCAAACTGATTTATTACATAGTTCGGATAAGAAGCCCGAAGCAGGCCTACCTGTTGGTTGTAGCTAATAAGATGTGATTCAATTTATAAGTTATCCTATGGCTTACCTAAGTGATAGACGAAAACCTATGGGCATGATATCTATAAATTTCAGAAACAAGAATATGAACTGATTACATACTGATTTAAGAGAAGTTGCCAGTTAAAAGCGAGTTTTAGAAGTGCACAAGTTCTGCCATTGGTAATACATTATTACTGCTAGTTTTAGACTTATAAACGAGTGAGGTGATTCAGATTTAGTTAAAAATCCTATAGGCATGCTTTCTATGCATTTGTTGACTTTAGAACACATTTTATAGACATAGTAAAAATGCAGAAACCCTATAGGCATGACATCTAAATGCTGGGTTTTATATGAACATGACATCTGATTGCGTTTGGTTATTAAGACCTATAAACACGTTTGCCTAGTGAGAAGTGGATATGGAAGAATCAGAAAGGACCTATATGCATATTCTCTACATGCATATGCATCCTATAGACATGGTATCTATACATGAGAGTGCAGAAATCCTATAGACATGATATCTATGTGAAAGAATGCAGAAATTCCTGTAGACATGGTATCTATGTGAAAGAATGCAGAAATTCAGAAACTCCTATAGGCAGGATATTTACCCCTTTTGCATACATGGTTACCCCTCCCTTTTTCACTAGCCATCCCCAGGAGTTTATTATAAAATTATTACAGCACAGAATAAAGATAAAAGAAAATACATCAAAAATTAAAAAGGTACAACCAAGGAGAGCCTGACTCAGGCTTCCTGTCTGAAGTATGAAGTAAACCAACTCCAAGAGATCAATGTTTCAAAGCCTTTCTCTTATTTGGGGTGTGTCAAAGTTCCCTGAGAGCCCCACATGAACTTCGGGCAATGCTTGCACCCCAAATATATCACCAAATTAAGACATAGTGCAGTGTGGAAGGGCCAGCCCTCAAGTGTCCAAGTTCAGAGGGAACACAAGGTCCCAAGGCAAGGCTCACAAGAGGGGGGCAGAACTTAGGAACTAAGAGAGAGTGCAAGTGTAGAAGTGGAATTCTGAAAGGGGAAAGGAAGAGGGAAGCAATTCACATTAACACACATAGGGGATAGGGAATGGGGGAATTCGCAAGAGCAAAAGAAAAGTAGGTTGATGGGCACACCCAGCAATGGGATATGCTGGCACACCCTCCAGCCTGTTTATATAGAGGTTAAGACCCCATTGGGTCTGACTTAATTCATGGACAACAATTCATGTTGCCATGCCTTAAGCCAAAACTCTCAAACACATAGGGGCAATAGGGTAGGGGAGCAAGGATTCATAACAGAAACAGACAGCAAGACATGAGCATATTTAATTTAAACAGAAACAGTAAAGTAGACATGGATAAAAGTTGTAAATGAACACATTGTGGTGATGCTGAAACTTAAATTAGGACATACGAGTTTCAAAGAAACAAATAGAGAAAATGCAGTAGTCTTGTAAAAGCCACAGTGCAGACAAGAAAGAGAGTAAGAGTGAAGAAGGGTTTTACTTAGGCAGAAAATCAGGCAGAAATAAGGTAAGAAAATAGTTGAAGAACTGATTGTCAATCAATTACACAAGACTCCCTTTTATTAAGGGATTCGGATTCGAACGGGTAAAAACCAATTAAGGAAAGAAATTGAATAAACACTTTGTTCACAACATGTAATTGAGGGCACATACATAAAAAGGTTATTTAAGGACAAGGTTTTGAAGTACACGGTTTGTGCAAATAAGATAAGAAGATCAATTAACCACCAGTAAATCAAATGGTCCGAGATTTTGTATGAATGAACCAAGTCAGAAAAAGTGAAGAAGGGTTTTACTTAGGTCAAGTAATAGAGAAAATCAGTAAATAATGGAAAGAAATCAATCAGGCTATATTCAGAAGGAAGCTTGAACTAATTGCAAATTCGAAAACCATTTAGAGGGAAATTCATCATATATAAAGAGCATGTGAACATGAAAGAAGACCGGCATGTTACTGCAAAATCTATACAGAAATCCAGTGTAGAAGAGTTTTAGTAAAAAGGTCAAAATCATATGAAAACAATGAAGCCCCAAACTCAATTCAGAGTCTTGAAGTTGGTCTGAAAGAATTAGGGGTTTTGAAACAAAACCCTAGTTCAATCAAATCCCACAATCAAACTTGGCGGAATCCCCAAATTCTAGGGTTTCCACCTTGCATTAAGTACAGAGATGAGAAGGCAAGTAGTCGAAGCAGGCTCAGAGGTTTCAGAACTGAAGCCTCTTGCATGTTCCTTTCAGTAGCAGAAACTCATAAGAAAACATGATGCAAACACAGTAGAAGCATTCAAGGAAAAAATAAAGGAAAAATACTGATAGGAACAGTAGAAGAAGCATGCTTAAAGAGGTTTTCTGGAAGGACTTTAAACAGGGCTCAGTAGAAGGAAAATAGTAAAACACTTAAGAGCACAGTAGAAAAATATAGTAGGCGAGATATAACAGAACACGGTAGAAAAGCATACACGAACATAGTATAGAAAACATAGCAGGGAAAACATACAAGAACACGATAGAAGAAAAGCACAAGAACACAGTAGACAAGCATACGAGAATATAATATAGGAAGTAAGAGAAGCATACAAGAACATGGTAATAGAAAATACAAGAACACCACAGAGGCAAAGACATACGAAAGAAAAAGGAAGTCAGAAAACAGTTAAATACTTTCCTAGAAAACCCTAGACGGAAGGGAAACGGTTTTGAAAGTGATTTTTGAAAGAAAAGTTAGGGAAATCGTTTGAAAACTCAAGGAAAGCATAGATCCACCACAGATCTAAAGAAATCGGAGAAAACCTCAAAAGGTTAGGGTTTCAGAAGAACCCTAGAAATGAGAAAGGCTTTGAGAGGTCACCGATCTGCGTTGGAGAGGTCAGAACCAGGCTCAAACAACCATGGTACACCGGAGCAAGGCCGAAAATGACCCTGAGACCTCGAATCGACGGCGGTCTGGGTTCAACCCTTCATAGTCAGGCCTTGAATCTTCAGGTATCAGGCACGTAAGAGCACCGGGAGGTAGGTGTAAGACTCCTATAACTTTGATGGCCATAGATTCCGGTGGATTTCAGGGCGGAGGTGGCTAGGGTTAGAGAAGGTTTGAGAGTGNTATCAGTTTAAAACTCCAAGTATGGATAAATATGGCTGAGTTCAAGAAACAGTGTAAATCACATGGACTGAGTTCAAATGATATTTCAAACAGTGAGGAAAACAGTGGTGATAGTTCATAAAGAGTTCAAACAGTCGGCAATAAGCCCCAAATATGGCAATAAGCCCAAATCATAATGGAAACAACAAGTCATTGCTAATACGCGATAAAATATCATCCGGACTGGACCAAGTCACAGTCCCCAATAGTAAATGACCCGCGCTCGTCATGGAACGCGTGTCTCATCTCAACATAGCACCAGGTTGTGCAAATCCGGGGTTTCAAACCCTCAGAACATCATTTAAAATTATTATTCACCTCTAGCCGGTCAAAGTCTAGCTCGCTACGCCTTTTCCCCTCGAATCGACCTCATCGCGCGTCGAATCTGATCAAAACCACAAGGAATACATCACAATAGGCTAATGGGTCATAACCCAATCAAAAAGACTCGAAAAATATCAAAAATCACGAAGTTGGCAAAACCCGAGCCCCGGGCCCACTCCTCGAAAAATTACGAAATTCACAACTCCGGATTCCTCGTCTCGCCACGAGTCTATACATATCAAAATCATCAAAATCGGAGTTCAAATGCCCTTTCAAATCCCAAATTTTCATTTCAAAAACCAAGCCCTAGTTCTTCTAATTTTTACCCAAATTTCCAAAATTAAAGGTTGATTCTTCAAAAAAAATGACGTTTCTAGGTCACGAGACTTACCTCCAATCGATTCCCGTCAAAATCCTCTTCAATTTCTTCCAAAAAGCTCTTAAGGTGGTCAACAATGGAGGAAATAATGAATGGGGTCGCGGATGAAATAATATAAAAAGCCCCTCTGGACGCCCAGGTTTTACCTTACGCGAACGCGGTCAACACCCCCGCGTTCGCAATGAACAAATTCCGTTGACAACGAATTACCTCTACGCGAACGCGACTCGAGGTCCGCGAACGCGATGCTCCAGCTCATCCTCTTACGCGAACGCGTTCAACCAACCGCGAACGCGATGCACAAACCAGGCAGGGCCCCAGGCCCCTTCTACGCGAACGCGAAGCAGCCCTCGCGAACGCGATGGTCTGCACAACTCCTCATCGCGAACGCGCTCCGGAGGCTGCGAATGCGAAGGTCTGCAACAGCTGGGCAAAAATCTGCAATAACTTCCAAGTTCAAAACCTCTGTTAAGCCCTCCGAAATCACTCCGAGGTCCCCGGGACCTCAACCAAAGGCACCAACATATCCCAAAACATCATCCAAACTTGTTCCAATCATCAAAACACACCTAACAACACTGAAATCATCAATTCACATCGGATTCAAGCCTAAGTTCTTCAAGAACTTCCGAAACACGCATTCGATCAAAAACCCAACCAAACGACGTCCGCATGACCTGAAATTTTGCACACACATCACAAATCGCATATCGAAGCTACAGCAACTCTCGGAATTCCATTCCGACCCTCGGATCAAAATCTCACCTGCCAACCGGAATTCGCCAAAATACTAACTTCGCCAATTCAAGCCTAATTCTACACCGGACCTCCAAATTCAATTCCGATCGCACTCCTAAGTGACAAACCACCTCCCGAAGCTAACCGAATCACCGAAAATCACATCCGAGCCCTATAACTCATAAGTCAATGTCTGGTTGACTTTTCCAACTTAAGCCTTCCTTAAAGAGACTAAGTGTCTCATTTCTTATCAGAACCGATCCGAATCAACTCTAACACACTACATACCGATAACGAAACATAAAGAAGCATAAAAATGGGGAAAACGGAGCGGTAACTCACTTGATGACGGGCCGGGTCGTCACAGGAGAGCCTGACTCAGGCTTCCTGTCTAAAGTATGAAGTAAACCAACTCCAAGAGATCAATGTTTCAAAGCCTTTCTCTCATTTGGGGTGTGTCAAAGTTCCCTAAGAGCACCACATGAACTTCGGGCAATGCTTGCACCCCAAATATATCACCAGATTAAGACATAGTGCAGTGCGGAAGGGCCAGCCCTCAAGTGTCCAAGTTCAGAGGGAACACAAGGTCCCAAGGCAAGGCTCACAAGAGGGGGGCAGAACTTAGGAACTAAGAGAGAGTGCAAGTGTAGAAGTGGAAATCTGAAAGGGGAAAAGGAAGAGGGAAGCAATTCACATTAAGACACATAGGGGATAGGGAATGGGGGAATTTGCAAGAGCAAAAGAAAAGTAGGCTGATGGGCATACCCAGCAATGGTATATGCTGGCACACCCTCCACCCTGTTTATATAGAGGTAAAGACCCCATTGGGTCAGACTTAATTCATGGACAACAATTCATGTTGCCATGCCTTAAGCCACAACTCTCAAACACATAGGGGCAATAGGGTAGGGGCCAAGGATTCATAACAGAAACAGACAGCAAGATATGAACATATTTAATTTAAACAGAAACAGTAAAGTAGACATGGATAAATGCTGTAAATGAACACATTGTGGTGATGCTGAAACTTAAATTAGGACATACCAGTTTCAAAGAAACAAATACAGAAAATGCAGTAGTCTTGTAAAATCCACAGTCAGACAAGAAAGAGAGTAAGAGTTCAGAAGAGATTGTGAATTGTGAAGTGGAGGATTGTTAAATCGTGTCAGCTGTGTGTTAGAGAGTCGTGTATTTATAGTGTGAAAATCAGGCAGAAATAAGGTAAGAAAATAGTTGAAGAACTGATTGTCAATCAATTACACAAGACTCCCTTTAATTAAGGGATTCAGATTCGAACGGGTAAAAACCAATTAAGGAAAGAAATTGAATAAACACTTTGTTCACAACATGCAATTAAGGGCAAATACATAAAAAGGTTATTTAAGGACAAGGTTTTGAAATACACGGTTTGTGCAAATAAGGTAAGAAGATCAATTAACCACCAGTAAATCAAATGGTCCGAGATTTTGTATGAATGAACCAAGTCAGAAAAAGTGAAGAAGGGTTTTACTTAGGTCGAGTAATGAGAAAATCAGTAAACAATGGAAAGAAATCAATCAGGCTATATTCAGAAGGAAGCTTGAACTAATTGCAAATTCGAAAACCATTTAGAGGGAAATTCACCATATATAAAGAGCATGTGAGCATGAAAGAAGACTGGCATGTTACTGCAAAATCTATAGAGAAATCCAGTGTAGAAGAGTTTTAGTAAAAAGGTCAAAATCACATGAAAACAAGGAAGCCCCAAACTCAATTCAGAGTCTTGAAGTTGGTCTGAAAGAATTAGAGGTTTTGAAATAAAACCCTAGTTCAATCAAATCCCACAATCAAACTTGGCGGAATCCCCAAATTCTAGGGTTTCCACCTTGAATTAAGTACAGAGATGAGAAGGCAAGTAGTCGAAGCAGGCTCAGAGGTTTCAGAACTGAACCCTTTGCATGTTCCTTTCAGAGCAGAAACTCATACATGATGCAAACACAGTAGAAGCATTCAAGGAAAAAATAAAGGAAAAATACTGATAGGAACATAGAAGAAGCATGCTTAAAGAGGTTTTCTGGAAGGACTTTAAACAGGGCTCAGTAGAAGGAAAATAGTAAAACACTTAAGACACAGTAGAAAAATATAGTAGGCGAGATATAACAGAACACGGTAGAAAAGCATACACGAACATAGTATAGAAAACATAGCAGGGAAAACATACAAGAACACGATAGAAGAAAAGCACAAGAACACAGTCAGACAAGCATACAGAATAGTAATATAGGAAGTAAGAAAGAAGCATACAAGAACATGGTAAATAGAAAATACAAGAACACCACAGAGGACAAGACATAACGAAAGAAAAGAAGTCAGAAACAGTTAATACTTACCTAGAAAACCTAGACGGAAGGAAACGGTTTGAAAGTGATTTTAGAAAGAAAAGTTAGGGAAATCGTTTAGAAAACTCAAGGAAAGCATAGATCCACCACAGATCTAAAGAAATCGGAGAAAACCTCAAAAGGTTAGGGTTTCAGAAGAACCCTAGAAATGAGAAAGGCTTTGAGAGGTCACCGATCTGCGTTGGAGAGGTCAGAACCAGGCTCAAACAACCATGGTACACCGGAGCAAGGCCGAAAATGACCCTGAGACCTCGAATCGACGGCGGTCTGGGTTCAACCCTTCATAGTCAGGCCTTGAATCTTCAGGTATCAGGCACGTAAGAGCACCGGGAGGTAGGTGTAAGACTCCTATAACTTTGATGGCCATAGATTCCGGTGGATTTCAGGGCGGAGGTGGCTAGGGTTAGAGAAGGTTTGAGAGTGTTTGAGAGAGGAGAGGGTTTCAGAGGCGGCGGATAATTGAAAATGATTTAGGGTTGGGGGGTTTGGTAAATTAAAAAGGAAAGAATGCATGTGAGCCGTTAATCTGTTAGATCAACAGCTGGGATTAAAAGAAGAGGTTCGGGCAGGTAATTTAGGAATTGGGCCGGGTAATTTGGGATTGGAATTGATTGGGGGTTGTTTCAGGCTAAAATTGAAATGGTTAGGGCTAGTATTTAAATAGCCACTTTTTCCCTTTTTATTTTATAAAAATAGCAAAATCATTTTTGGAAACAAATTAAAGGTACTAAAATAATTAATAATGTAAAAATATTGAATTAAAAATACTGGAATCAATTTTACAATTATAAACGCAATTAATTCTTAAAATAGGCTAATATTGCAATTACATGCAATTTAGTTTTAAAAATACTAAATAAATTTGTAAAAAATGTGCAAAAAATTGCCTTAGCTATATTTTGGTATAAATATAAAAATACAATAAATGAATCACAAAAATGATCATTTGGGGAATAATTATTGATTTTTTTACTGGTAAAATAGGGCAATAAAATTGGTTTAAAAATCTTTAAAAATTAAAGAAAAAAGTAGGGAAATCCTTGGACATACTTATATATGCATACCTATGCTATTTAAAAGGTATTTTGTATATAAAAATATACAGGGAAAAATTGGGTATCAACAGGTCATGAGGTGCAATGGGAGCATCAGATTCGTGGAATTTCGATTTATTCGATCAGAGAATGCAATTGTGGTCCTGTGAGTAAAGTGGTGCAAGGTGTGAATTCAGCTAAGATATGCAGTCATGTTTTGGTGCTGCGTATAGTTATTGATACGGTGAGCGTATGTTGGAACAGGCCTGGGAGAGAATTCCAGATGATGGAATTGGGCTCTAAGGCTTATTTGCTTAAGTGAAAAAGGATATCTTCAGATTGACCGAGCTAGGGCGCCCAGCTGAGCTGTGGGAGCACGGGTGGGCGCTCGAGGTGTTAAACAGTGATTCTGGACAACCCCAGCACAACTCCTAGCACGTTCGAGGACAAACGTATGTTTAAGTTGGAGAAGATGTAACGACCCGACCGGTTGTTTTGAGCCCTAGCGCGTTGTTCAGCAGTTCGAGGCCATGAGCAGCTCCATTTCAGGTATTACGGCTTGTACGCGTGGTCAGAATTGAATTTCGGGAAGTTCGGGGTTGATTCGGAAGGAGAATTTTCATTTCGGAAGCTTTAAGTTGAAAGACTTAACTAGGATTGGATTTTTGAGTAAACGACATCGGAATCGGGATTCGAAGGTTCCAGCAGGTTCGTACGATGATTTTGGACTTGGGCATATGACCGGATCGTGTTTCGGATGACCCGGGAGCGTTTTGGCGACTATTTTGGAAGTTAGCATTTTGGAAGAAATTTCATAAGTTTGGGTTGCAGTGCATTTCAGTGTTACCAACGTCCGTTTGGGAATCTGAGTGTGGGAGTAGCTCCGTATGGTGATTCTGGTGTTGGGAGCGCGATCGGAAGTGAATTCGGAGGTCCGTGGGTCATTTTGGAGTCATTTGGCTAAAGATAGAAATTTGAAGGTTTTTGAGAAGTTTGACCGGAAGTGGACTTTTTGATATCGAGGTCGGAATCCGATTCCGAAAGTTGGAGTAGGTCCGTAATGTCGAATATGACTTGCGTGCAAAATTTGAAGTCAATCGGACGTGATTTGATAGGTTTAAACATCGAAAGTAGAAGTTTGAAATTCTAAAGTTCATAAAGCTTGGATTGGAGGTCGATTCAGGGTTTTAGCATTGTTTGATATGATTTGAGGCCTCGAGCAAGTCTGTAATATGTTTTGGGACTGGTTGGTATGATTGGTGGGGGTCCCGGGGGCCTCGGGTGGATTCCGAATGGTTAACGGATCGAGAATGGGATTTTTGAAAGGGCTAAAGTTGCTGGTTGCTGATATAACCGCACCTGCGAAATATGGGCCGCAGGTGCGGAGCTGCAGAAGCGGCCAGGAGAGCCGCAAATGTGGTTTTGGCCAGAAGTGAAGAGATCACAGATGCGGTCATGGAGCCGCAGAAGCGGGACCACACCTGTGGTGGACGAGGCGCAGAAGCGAAAAAGGGGAGCATGGAGGAAACCGCAGAAGCGGTAGGTTGGCTCGCACCTGCGGAACCGCAGAAGCGGTCAAGGGTCCGCAGGTGCGGAAGTCGCTGGGCAGAATGTTTTAAAAGCGGGGTTGAGTTCATTTCACCCATTTTTCTCTTCTTTGGGGCGATTTTGGAGCTTTTCGAGAGGGACTCCCACCTAGCAGCTTGAAGGTAAGTTAATCCCACCTATCTTGAGTTAAATACATTGATTATGTATGGATTTTAGCATGTAAATTGGTAGAAATTTGGGGTTTTAGGTAGAAAGACCTAGAAATTTATATTCTTGGAATTTGACCACGATTTTTGATATGGAATTAAGAGAAAATTATATATTTGAGTTCGTGAGGCTGTGGGTAAACTTATTCTTCGAAAATTTTGGAAATTCGGGCACGTGGGTCCGAGGGCGTTTTTGTCAACTTTTCGATCGGGGTTAGGAATTGTTATAAATTGGATTGTAATGAGTAATTGAGCATATATTAATGGATTTGCATATCTATTGGCTAGTTTTGGAGCGTTGTGCATCAATTTGAGTTTTCGGAAGGGCATGGAAGGCCGGTTATGGATCTTCGGAGCGAGGTGAGTCTCCTTTCTAACCTTGTAAGAGGGAATTGTCCCCATAAGTGAAATAATTGGTTATGTGCTCCTATTTGTGGGGGCTACGTATGCACGAGGTGACGAGAGTCCGTGCGTAGCTACTAATATGTGTAAGTCCGGGTAGTCTAGGACCCAAAAGCATGCTATACTTGGAATATCTGTGATCTTATTGACAATTGAATTTCTTAAATCCTATCGAATTGGTAAATGAATTTCTAAGAAGATTAAACTTCCTTTTCTTGAATTGTTAAAAGAGAATTGGCTTTTCCTTGGATAATTGTTCCCTAATAAATTCATGATTGACTGATTGTCGTGTTTATTTATATTTGACTGCGTTGCATGTATGATTCGCGAGCGGGGTAGTAGATGCATCTATGGTTCGGGCCGCTCGACCCTCAGCTGTGCACATTTTAAATATTGTTGGATCAGGCCGTACGACCTCGGCATGAGTTGCGCATGCTTGTATTGCTTGACTTGATATTTGTTGATACTAATATCTGCTCTCCCCGACTTGAGATAATTTTTAATTAATGGATTATGAATCCGGAGACTTTAAATAAAAAGGAACTTTCACCTGTTTAGTGACTCATTTAAATTTTACTGTTGTTCTTAATGAATCTGTGAGTCATCGCATTAACAATACCATTACTGGACCTTTAGTAAGTGTCGAAGTTGCCATCTCGTCTCTACTTCTTCGAGATTAGGCGGGATACTTACTGAGTACACGTTGTTTTTTTGTACTCATACTACACTTCTGTGCATTTTTGTTGCACAGGCACATGTACTTCTAGTGGCCTATTGGGCGTAGCAGCATGGATGATACTGGGACTAGGTGAGCTGCATTACTCGAGGCGACCCGCAGCTAGTATAGTCTCTTTCAGTGTATTGTATTTACTTTCTGTCCATTTGTACTCCGGACGGATGTTGTATTGTATTGTTTCTTAGAAATAGCTCATGCACTCGTGACACCGGGTTCTGGGGATGTCTATGGGTTTATTCAGAATTTTAAAAGTTGTTAAAGGTTTCATTTTCTTATTCAGTGAAATTTACTATGTATAGCTTAAACGTATAAAAGGAGAGATTTCAGAAATATTTAAAACGAGAATCTAATTAAGTAATTTGGTTGGCTTGCCTGACTGCGGTGTCCGGCGCCATCACGACCCTTAGTGGATTTTGGGTCGTGACACGCCCGAAACAACGCTAACTCTAAGAATCACCCCCTAAAACCAATTGAATCAAACTTATGAACTTTAAGTTCTTCAACCTACCTCTAATGTGCCAAAACGTACTTATACTACTCGGATTGACACCAAATTTTGCGTGCAAGGCTTCCTCCGCTGAAATGTATGCCAAGCTACCCAGACTCTCTGCCTTCCTGCTTAAGGCATCCGTGACCATATTTGCCTTGCCCGGATGATAAAGAATGGTAATGTCGTAATCCTTCAGTAACTCAAGCCATCTACGCTGCCTCAAATTGAGATCCCTCTGCTTGAACAAATGCTGTAAGCTGCGATGATCAGTATAAACCTCACATGACACCCCATACAGATAATGACTCCATATCTTAAGAGCATGAACAATCGCTGCTAACTCTAGGTCGTGCACAGGGTAATTCTTCTCATGAATCTTCAGCTGACGTGAAGCATATGCAATAACTCGCCCCTCCTGTATCAATACATATCCCAAGCCAACGCGTGAAGCATCGCAATATACCGTATACATTCCCGAACCGGAAGGTTCCACTAGAACCGGTGCTGTAGTCAAGGCCGTCTTGAGCTTCTGAAAGCTCGCCTCAAAATCTTCGGACCAACGAAAAGGAGTACCCTTCTGGGTCAATCTAGTCAAAGGTGATGCAATGGATGAAAAACCCTGCACAAATCGGCGGTAATAACCTGCTAACCCTAGGAAACTCCTGATCTCAGTCACTGAAGTAGGACGTGGCCAACTCTGAACTGTCTCAATCTTCTTGGGATCCACCTTAATACCCTCTCCTGATACAATGTGCCCCAAGAATGCCACTAACTCTAGCCAAAACTCACACTTGGAGAACTTAGCATATAACTTCTGCTCTCGCAATGTCTGAAGCACTACTCTCAAATGTTGCTCGTGCTCCCCCAGGCTACGTGAGTATATCAAGATGTCATCAATGAAGACAATAATAAAGGAATCAATATAAGGCCTGAACACCCTGTTCATCAAGTCCATAAATGCCGCTGGTGCATTAGTCAAGCCGAAGGACATCACTAGAAACTCATAATGGCTATATCTGGTACGGAAGGCAGTCTTCGGGACATCTGAGTCCCGAATCTTTAGCTGATGATACCCCGATCTCAAGTCAATCTTAGAGAACACCCTAGCACCCAGCAACTGGTCAAACAAATCATCAATGCGCGGCAACGGGTACTTGTTCTTGATGGTAGCCTTGTTCAACTGGCGGTAATCAATGCACATCCGCATAGTCCCATCATTCTTCTTCACAAACAACACTGGTGCACCCCAAGGTGACACACTCGGTCTCACAAACCCCTTTGCTAATAGCTCCTCAAGCTGCTCCTTCAACTTCTTCAACTCTTTCGGAGCTATACGGTACGGTGGGATAGATATAGGCTGGGTACCTAGAGCCAATCAATACAGAAATCAATATCACGATCCAGTAGCATGCCTGGAAGGTCAGAAGGGAACACATCGGCGAACTCCCAGACTACTGGAACTGAATCAATCGTCGGAGACTCTACTGTGGTGTCCCGAACATAAGCTAGATAAGTCAAACAACCCTTCTCGACCATGTGCCGAGCCTTCAGAAAAGAAATAACCTGACTAGATGTACTAACTGAGGAACCCTTCCACTCCAACCTTGGAAACTCCGGCATCGCCAAAGTAACGGTCTTGGCATGGCAATCTAGGATGGCGTGGTATGGGGATAACCAATCCATGCCTAGGATGACCTCAAAGTCGGTCATATAAAGCAACAGGAGGTCTGCTCTAGTCTCAAAACCACAGAATGTGACCACACAGGACCAATAGATCCGATCCACAACCACAGAATCGCCCACAGGAGTGGACACATGAACAGGTGTACCTAAGGACTCACGAGGAATATCTAGAAAATGAGAAAACAGAGATGATACATATGAATAGGTAGACCCTGGATCAAATAGCACTGAAGCATCCCTACCGCAGACGGAAATAATACCTGTGATAACGGCATCTGAGGCCAATGCATCTGATCTGGCCGAAAAAGCATAGAATCTGGCTGGAGCGCCGGCTGGCTGGGCTCCACCTGTCTCAGCAGCAGCTGGCTGACCTCTCCCTTCCTGGCCTCCACCTCTAGGATGGCCCTTACCAGTCTGCCTTCCGCCTCTGGGCGGCTGGACAGCCGGTGCTGTAATCATGGACTACTGACCCTGCTGCACTACCTTGCCCCAAAGTCTGGGGCAATATCTCCTCATATGACTAAGGTCTCCGCACTCGAAACAACCCCTCGGTGCGGTGACCTGCTGCCCTGATGTATGACCCTGATGACCTGCAGACCCACTGGAAGAAGCCTGAATGGCCGATAAGCGGTATGAACTCTCCGGCATAGCACTGAAGTAGGAGCCAAAAGAACCCCAGATAGCTGGCGGGCGGTAAGAACTCTCTGGTATGGTGCTGAAATAGGGGCGCGCTGGAGCACCTCGAGGAGGTGGTGGTGTTGAATATGGCGGCCTGTTGGGCTGACCCCTCCCAAACTGACCTCTGCCCCTAGCCGGGGCACCTTTAAACTCTCCAGAGAATCGAGCCCTCTTGTCCTGCTGCATCTGCTCTCTACCTCTCTGACGGTAGCCCTCAATCCTCCGAGCAATCTCCACTACCAGCAGATAAGGAGTCCCCATTTCGACCTCTCGGGCCATGTTGGACCTAATACCAGAATGCAACCCTGCAACTAACCTCCGCACCCTCTCTGCGTCAGTAGGAAGTATCATCAGTGCATGGCGGGACAACTCAAAAAACCTCGCCTCATAGTCGGTCATTGACATCAGACCCTGCTCGAGCTGCTCAAACTGATACCGCAACTCTTCCCTCTCAAAGGGTGGAATATACCTATCCGGGAAAAGCTGTGTGAACTGACTCCAAGTAATGGGAGGAGAACCCGCTGGCCTGCCAAGAACATAAGACTGCCACCATTTACGCACTCTGCCCTCCAGCTGGAAAGTAGTGAAGTCAATCCCATGAGACTCTAATATCCTCATGTTGTGCAGTCTGTCCCTGCACCTATCGATGAAATCCTGGGCATCCTTATGACGCTCGCCTCCGAATATAGGAGGGTGTAGCCTAGTCCATCTGTCCAATAGCTTCTGTGGATCACCGTCCGCAGCTGGTCTGGGCTCGGGTACCACTACGGCAACTGGCTGGGCCCCATCCGCGGGTAGCGCACTCAGAGTCTGATACACTGCAGCTGCATGACCAGGAGCCTGAGCAGTAGGGGTCTGTGCTCCCCCTCCCGCCTGAGATGTGGCTGTGTCTACTGGAAATAAACCAGCCTAAGTCATGGAATCCATGAACCGCAGCATATGGCCCATGACCTCCTGAAAACCCGATGATGTCATAAAGTCTGCCGGGGTAGGCTCTGCTGCGGGCACCTCGCCCTGCTCCTCAATGATAGGATCCCCTGCAGGATCTGCCGGTGGTGCAACTGGGGCAGCTCTGGGACGCCCTCATCCCCTACCTCGGGTCGGTGCCCTCCCCCAGACTCTGCCTCGGCCTCTAGCAACAGGGGGAACAGCTCCTCCCGGGTCTGGAACGTCTGTCGTGCG
The DNA here is from genome assembly GCF_001879085.1 of Nicotiana attenuata. NCBI lineage: Eukaryota > Viridiplantae > Streptophyta > Magnoliopsida > Solanales > Solanaceae > Nicotiana > Nicotiana attenuata. Next base: position 15,730 of record NW_017673562.1, read on the forward strand.
CGTCCTTACCATCTGTGAGAGAATAGAAGAAGGAAATTTAGTATACCATCAACTGCACGTTAGAAGATGAATAAAGAGTAGTTTCCTAACACCCTATAGCCTCTCGAAGATAAGTACAGACGTCTCCGTATTGATCCGCAAGACTCTATTAGGTCTGCCCATGACTTGTGAAACCTACGTGAACCTAGTGCTCTGATACCATGTTGTCACGACCCAAATTCCATCATAGGTCGTGATGGCGCCCAACACCGTTGTTAGGCAAGCCAACTCTAATCAACTAGTGAGTTCTCATTTATTTTACCAACCAATCCCATCATTTACTAAATCTTAAATTTTAAACAGTCGATAATTAACAAGTTCATAATAATAGAAACACAACCCAAAATAATAATCTACAAAGTGTGTGCCAGGAACTAGTATCACAAGTACTAGGGCAACTAGTAGAATATACAAAAAGACCATTATCCTACTGCCTGAACCAGAATAGACAGTACATAACAACAACAAAAGAAGAGAACTCCGGTATGCTGCTGAATGGCTCAGAAGGGGCAGCTCACCGTGAGATCTCGATCAGGTATTAGGAACGCGCACCATACGGGTAACTAGATGCACCTGCCTCAGATCCTGTATAGTTAAGTACAGAAGTGTAGTATGAGTACATAAACAACATGTACCCAGCAAGTAACCAGTCTAACCTCGAACAAGTAGTGACGAGGGGTCGATTTGACACCTACTAAGGTCAACAATAATAATATTTAAGTGCTACGCTAAGCATGGATAGCATGAATATAATGACAGTCCCAGGACAAGGAGAAATAAGATATTACTTCTTAACAATATATCAATTTCAGTCATGTCATGTAATAAGTTACATTTCAAAGCATTTAAGCGGAGTAAAACACGGAAAAATTCCACATAAATAACATGCTCACATTGTGCCGAGGTCGTACGGCCCAGTCCGATATAATAATAAACTGTGCATTGCCAGAGGGTCGAATGGCGCGAACCATAGATGCATCTATTTTCTACCGAGGCGATCGGCCCAATCCACAAATACCAATTCATTATCAAGTAAGCACACATTGCTCAATTATAGTCAAGTAATTCACACAAGTCCTCAAGTAAGTGAGTATATCCGTCTAGGTTTATTTACAAATCTCTAGCATGTCCTAAGTGATCTTAGTAGCAAGCAAGGACGCAAACATTTGCAATTATGGCATGATACGGGTCCTAAACTACCCGAACAATTAGCATAATAGTAGTTATGTACTGACTCTCGTCACCACGTACGTACGTAAGCCCCACAGATAGTCACATACATTTATTTAATTCACCTATGGGGTTAATTCCTTCTTACGAGGTTAGAAAGGAGACTCACCTTGCTCCAAAGCTTACTTCCAAATTCAAGAATGCGCTCAAACCCTCAAATCGAAGCCGAACGATCCAAAACTAATAAAATGGGGTAAGAACTAGTCAATACATGCTCAAGAGTTCATATTCTAACTATTAAAGTAATTCCCCAACCCTAAATGCAAGGTTCCTAAAATTCATCCCCGGGCCCACGTGCCCGGATTCCGGAAATTTTCGTAGGAGGTTGTTACCCATAACCTAAGGATCAAGAATATATGATTTTTACTTCATTTCCTAACAAATTTCGTGGTTAAATCTTGTTTTCATCGTTACCCTAGGTTTTACTCTAAACCCACAATTTTCACTAATTTACATGGTGTAATCTACCCCTAAACTATGTATTAAACCCACATTAAGTAGAAATAACTTACCTCAAAATGCTAGGCTGAAATCCGCCCTTTGGAAGCTCCCAAATCGCCCAAGGAATGAATGAAATGTGTCAAAAATGACACATTCCCGAATTAAATGAAGGCACTGCCTTCTGCGACTACCGCACCTGCGGTTAGGGGACCGCATCTGCGGTCTCGCTTCTGCGAGGGATAGTCCGCTTCCGCAAAAATGGGCCGTCTAGCTAGGGCCGCATCTGCGGTCTGGGGACCGCTTCTGCAGTTTCACTTCTGCGGAAGAGGAGCCGCATCTGCGGAACCTGGGCTCCTCCCCTTGAGCCGCATCTGCGATTGGTAAGCCGCACATGCGGTCTCGCACTTGCGGTTGGCTAACCGCAAGTGCGGTTATGACAGAACTGGAGCTTCAGCTCCTTCTCAAATTTGCAACTTAACTCGAGCCTCGTCCGATTGACACTCGGGGCCTCCGAGGCCCGCCCGAACATACCGACAAGTTTGAAATAACAAAACGGACTCGCTTGAACCCTCGGAACACCCGAAACAATGCTAAATCTAAGAATCACCCCCTAAAACCAATTGAATCAAACTTATGAACTTCAAGTTCTTCAACCTACCTCCAATGTGCCGAAACGTACTTATACTACTCGGATAGACACCAAATTTTGCGTGCAAGTCTTAAATGACAATACGGAACTATTCCAGGTCTAGGAATTCCGTTCGGACCTCGATAACGCAAAAACCCGCTCCAATCCAAATTTAAAGAACTTCAAAATCCTTTATGAATCAACTTTCACTATTAGGCGCCAAAACTCTCCCGGATCATTCAAAACCCGATCCGGACATACACCCAAGTCTGAAATTATCATACGAACCTGTTGGAACCTTCAAATCCTGATTTCGAGGTCGTTTACTCAAAACGTTGACCGAAGTCAAACTTGGCCTTTTAAGCCAACCTTAAGGAACCAAGTGTTCCGATTTCAACTCAAACTCTTCCAAATCCCGAACCAACCATCCCCGCAAGTCATAAATCAGTAAAAGCAAGTACGTGAAGTCTTATTTAGGGGAACGAGGTTCTAGAAATGACCAGTCGGGTCGTTACAACTCTGCTGGCTGCGGGTCATCTCGAGAGATGCAGCTCACCTATGTCTCCGTATCAACCATGCCATTGCGCCCAATTAGGCCACTAGTCATACATGTGCCTGTGCAACAAAAATGCATAGCAAGTGTAGTATGAGTACGAAAACAACGCGTACCCAATAAGTATCCAGTCTAACTTCGAAGAAGTCGACTTTGACACTTACTAGTTGTCCAATAATATAATACCAATAATGTGAAAATCATGGATTTTATAAGGCGACTGCAAGTTCAAATAATCAAGAAGTGTAAACATTTCTTTTGTAATAGAAACTTTCAAACTTATTTTTCAGCCTTTTAACAATTTACATCCCCGGGCAATGAGGCCACATCAATTATCAATAATTCCAAAAACAATCGAGCAAGTCATGCGCAAATCATGCCGAGGTCGTACGGTCCCATCTAACATAATATTTAAACTGTGCACTGCCAGAGGGTCGAATGGCGCGAACCATAGATGCATCCATTACCCCGCTCGCGAATCATACATGCGAAGCGGTCAAATATAAATAAAAGAATTACCCCACTCGCGAATCATACATGCGACGCAGGTACACATAGATACACACACTCAAACAGTCAATCAAGACTTCATCAGGGAAGCAAATTACTCAGGAAATGACAACTTCTCTTTTAACAGTCAAGAAAGTGATGTTTAGCCCTTTTGAAATTTATTTACCAAGTTCGATATGATTTAAGCCTTTTAAATTGTCAATAAAGTTACAAGTACGGCAAGTAAAGCATGCTTTTGGGTCCTAGACTACCCGGACTTAAGCATAATAGTAGCTACGCACGGACTCTCGTCACCTCGTGTGTACGTAGCCCCCACAAATAGAAGCACATATTCAATTATTTCACCTATGCGGAAAATTCCCTCTTACAAGGTTAGAAAGGAGACATACCTCGCTCCGAAGTTCCATAACCGACTTCCAAGTCCTTCCGACAACTCAAAACGATGCCCACGCTCCAAAACTAGCCAAATAATGGGCAAACCAATAAAAATGTATTCTAATACTTATAACAATTTCTAACCCCGATCGAAAAGTCGATAAAATCACCATCGGGCCCACGTGCCCGGATTCCGAAACTTTTCGAAGATAAAGTTTACCCACAGCCTCACGAACTCAAATATATAATCTATCCCCAATTCCATGCCCAATTTCGTGGCCAAAATCCAACATTATATATTTCATGGTTTTCTTTCAAATCCCATAATTTCTACTAATTTGCTTGTCTAAATCCATATATAAACCTTGTATTTAACCCAAAGCTAGTGGAAATCACTTACCTCATGCTTGGTGATGAAAATGGCACCCCAAAGTTGCTCCAAAATCGGCTCCCATGGAAGAATGGAGTGAAAATGAACCAAACCCTCGTTTTAAAGAAACCTCACTGCCCAGCGATCCTCGCACCTGCGGTCACTTGACGGCTTCTGCGGTTCCGCAGATGCGTCAATTAATCCGCTTCTGCGGTCCTCCTCCAGGCCCCTCAACTCCGCATCTGCGTCCCGTACCTGCTTCTGCGACTCCACACGCGCAGTTGCGGTCTCGCTTCTGTGGAACTTGACCGCACCTGCGGTCCCAGCCTTCTGCAGCCTAAGCCGCTTCTGCGACCCTCGCAGGTGCGGTTACACCAGAAGACAGCAAACTCAGCACCTCTATAAGGCCAAATTCAATCCGTTAACCATCCGGAATCCACCCGAGGCCCCCGGGACCCCGTTCAATCAAACTAACCAGTTCCAAAACATGACACGGACTTGCTCGAGGCCTCAAATCACCTCAAATAATGCCGAAATCACGAATCGCAACCCAAACCAAGCTTAATCGACTTTAGAACTTCAAACTTCTACATTTGATGCCGAAACCCATTAAATCATAGTTCGATTGACCTCAAATTTTGCACACAAGTCATATTCAACATTACGAACCTACTCCAACTTCCGGAATCGGAATCCGACCCCGATATAAAAAATTCCACCCTCGGTCAAACTTCTCAGAACCTTCAAATTCCTAACTTTAGCCAAATGACTCAAAAATGATCTACGGACCTCCGAATCCACTTCCGGACGCGCTCCCAGTACCAGAATCACCATACGGAGCTATTCCTAGTCTCAGAATCTCAAACAGACATCGATAGCACTGAAATGTACTTCAACCCAAATTTATGAAATTCTTCCAAAAATGCTAACTTCCACAATAGGCTCTGAAACGCTCCCGGGTCATCCAATACCAGATCCGGACATGCGCCAAGTCCAAAATCATCATACGAACCTGTTGGAACCTTCAAATCCCGATTCCGAGGTCGTTTACTCAGAAATCAAACCTTAGTCAATTCTTTCAACTTAAAGCTTCCGAAAATGAGAATTTTCTTTCCAAATCAACTCCGAAGTTCCCGAAATTCAATTCCGACCACACATACAAGTCATAGTACCTGATGTGAAGCTGCTCATGGCCTCAAACTGCTGAACGACGTGCTAGAGCTTAAAACGACAGGGTCGTTACATTTGAATTGAAATTTGAGCGAAATTCGAAGTAAACAAGATGAACATGGAAGAAGATGATATGTGTATCTCACTGTGTATCTCCGTATATATTTTGTGTATCACTTGTGTATCAAATATATATCTCTTGCGTATCTCCTGTATATCCGTGTATACCTGTATGTGCGATATATGTTTGATTCATATGTCGTAAAGAAAATTTAAACTCGATTTCAACTACGACTTTTGACTCAAAACTAGTCCAAATTACCTCCAATCTTCCTCAAATTTTGTATATTGGCTCATCTATATGTTTTCAATGAATTTCAACCATACCCATAGAAAAAGGTCCCTTTTTGCTTCGATTTTTAATTAGAATGTTGTATTTTTTTTGTTTGTGTTTCATCTTTGCTGCCTCATCCATGAAATTTTCTTTCTGTCTTGCATCTAATGTTGCTGATCACGCTTAAAAATATGAAAGAAAATCTTTGCGTGTAATTCTTGTAGAGAAATAATCCTTATTTATCTAAATTTTAAATTTTTGTATGCGCTTGGCTAGTTTTGATAAGTATGTGATTAATGACTAGAGGTTGGTAAGTTTGGACTTATTTTGAATATTTCCATAAAATTCCCAAATAAAAAACAAAAGCAAAAGCAAAACATCCTTTATCTCCTCAAGCTTTTCGTTGTTATTATTGGATAAGAAAATAAAGAATAAAAACAAAATCAAAAAGCATCCTTTATCTCCTCAAGCCTTTCGTTGTTATACTTGGACCGGAAAATATAGAGTAAGAACAAAAACAAAAAGCAAAGAAGACAACAGGAACAACATCAAGGTAAAACATCTAACCAAAAAAAATAATTTATTGTTCTACTGCTTGATTTTATAGAATAGACGGCGTAAGCCAATCTTTAAAAATGCGTTATACTTGATAAAATTCTTATATATCTTATATAACTTTATATGAAGTTAGATATGCAAAGTTGTCAATATTTTTTTTTAATGGTCAATATCTTCCACTATTTCTTTTACAATTGACAATTAGCTAACCAATCATTGCCTTTCAAAGTAACAATCTTGTGAGAATTTGTGTTTAGAGAGCCACTAAACACGTCAACTTACAGAGTTCTTGAAAGAAGAAATCGTACAAAGCTAGTATTGTAAATAAAGTTGATTCAAGTTGGAACGAACAAGAGGAAAGAAACGGAAAGTACGTGTTGTTCCAATTGCCTAGCAATTCGTACCCTTTTCCATTGTAGTTACCTCAATAAAGTCCTTAAAGTACAATATAAAATGTGAAACTATATATGTAATTAATGATTTGAGGGACGAGCATGGTATTCCAACCTTTGGGGTTCCAAAGGACTGTCCTTCCAGGGTTAAGCAAGTGCTCCACTTGATGTCTCAGTAATTTGATATTTTGGGAGTATTTGTTTTGAAGTTTCAGGTCATCATTCATAAATTGGCGATAGTTATAAAACAAAAACTGTAAAGTAAAGAAACCGAAGACAAGTATAAGGAGAGATTGATATATTATTCAATTTAAATTGATGTACATAATGAATTGAAAACTTCTTTATTTATAGAAGAAAGGAAGCAACTGCGAGGCTTTTCAGGAAGCAGCTGCAAGGCTTTTCAGGAAGCAGCAACGAGGCTTTTCAGGAAGCTGCTTGTAAGCTGTCTGCATGAGCTGCTCGCAACCTGCCTGTTTAATAAGAAGTTGCTTCAAGTCATTTCATTGAGTTGCTTGCAACCTGCATGCATCAGCTGCTTGTAGATAAACTTCAATAGAGTACTAAACTTATAATCTTCTTCCGGAAGATTATCTATAGCTGAGTAATAAATGGACATCCACAATATAATATTTTCATAACACTCCCTCTTGGATGTTCATTAAAAGATAATGTGCCTCGTTAAAACCTTACTAGGAAAACCCAGTGGAAAAAATCCTAGTGAAGGAAAAAGAGTACACATATTTAGTAATACGTATTTCTAGTTGCCTCGTTAAAAACTTTACAAGAAAAACCCATGGGAAAAAACTTAGTAAGGGAAAAAGAGTACAACGCGTATTTCATTCCCCTTGTTGAAAACCTTGTTCCAAATATTTGAGTCTCCGCATTCCAAATCTTGTATACCATCTTCTCAAAAGTTAAAGTTGGCAAAAATTTAGTGAATAAATCTGCCGGATTGTCACTTGAACGTATTTGTTGCACATCAATGTCGCTATTTTTCTGAAGATCATGTGTGTAGAATAATTTTGGTGAAATGTGCTTCGTTCTATCTCCTTTTATAAATCTTCCCTTCAATTGGGCTATGCATGCAACATTGTCTTTGTATAAAATTGTGGATCTTTTATCACATTCCAAACCACATTTTTCTCGAATAAAATAAATCACTGATCTCAACCATACGCATTCCCTACTTGCTTCATGAATAGCTATTATCTCATCTTGATTTGAAAAGTAGCAACAATAGATTGCTTTGTGGAGCGCCATGATATAACAGTACCTCCACATGTAAATACGTATCCGGTTTGAGATCGAGCTTTATGTGGTTCAGATAAATAACCTGCATCTGTATAACCAACAAGATCTGCACTACCTTTGTTAGAATAAAACAAACTCATATCAAGAGTTCCTTTTAAATATCACAATATATGCTTAATCCCGTTCCAATGTCTCTGTGTAGGAGAAGAGCTATATCTTGCTAGTAAATTAACAAAAAATGCTATGTCACTCCTTGTAGCATTAGCAAGATACATAAGTGCACCAATTGTACTGAGATAGGGTGTTTCAGGACCAAGGAGTTCCTCATCCTCTTCTGGAGATCGGAACGGATCTTTATTCACTTCAAGTGATCGAACAACCATTAGTGTACTCAATTGATGCGCTTTGCCCATGTAAAAGAGTTTTAAGATCCTTTCTTTATAGGCAGATTGATGGATAAAGATTTTATTTGCTAAATGTTCAATTTGCAGACCAAGATAAAATTTTGTCTTTCCAAGATCTTTCATCTCAAATTCTTTATTAAGATATTCAATTGCTTTTTGGAGCTCTTCTGGATTTCCAACAAAATTTATGTCATCAACATAAACATCAAGTATAACAAATTTTGATGAAATTTTCTTTGTAAAAATACATGGACAAATAACATCTTTTATGTAACCTTCTTTCAGCAAATATTCACTAAGGGGATTATACAAGATGCGCCTAGATTGCTTTAAATCGTACAATTTTTTTTGTAATTTGATCGAGTACAACTTTGAATTATATGCTTCAAGCAGTTTAAATCCTTCAGGGATCGTCATATAAATTTAATCAAATGAGTCATATAGGTTATGACATGCATTCAAATGGCATGATATCTTCAAGTGTCTGGACTGCAGGACCGATCCTCACAATCCTTTACAATATTGTGTACTATATTGTATTAAATATATCATCGACGATCATTTTGTATCGATTCCTAAGCGACATAACTTGTTGAGATCTCATCACTTTCTTTATTTTCAGGTACCTCAACTTCTTCTGGAGTTTCATGAAATGTGGGTTCTTCTCAAGCTTATTTCTTCCTTATTATGATTATTTTAATCATTTACTCCTATCATTGCTCAATCATTGTTAAATTTGGAACCGATCGGTTTGCTATGCTTCATGCATGCACTAAACTTTATCCTTCAGGGACTTTAATTTTAATAGGAGCATTTGCAGTTGAAATATGATATTTAATTTTGGATCAGCAAATGTTTCTGGCATTTGACTTGAATTATCTTCTGAATTAGGATCATATTATGATAACTCGATTCATATATCATATTTTCCAGCTACTCATTTCGTCCCCCAATGTTAGAAAAACTAACATATATCCCCAATCTTTTTTGGGGAACCTATCTTTGTGCATTGTGGTAGAGAATTAATCATATACCACACATAAAAATTTATTAGATAGTAAAATATTTAGTTTCTGATCCTAAACCAATTGTGAGGGGAGGACTTATAATATCTTGTTGGTCCAATGCATACAAGTGTTGTTGTTTGCATTTTAGAAAATCATAGACTAACACACGAAGCTTTGTTCTCATAAGCAATAATTTAGATATTAGTAGAAGGTATTCAATGCTAAACTAGCTTAGATATAAACCAGCATTATTAAGATGAACTATCTTGATTTGATAATCTGAAAAATGTTGCTCTTAATTAAGAAAAGCAATTTTAAATGTCAAGCTGTAGGTTGACAATAAACACACATGTAACATCTCGTATATGCATATATAAGTGGTCCACATGATAGGTGAATGTGCCCATATTCACTTTTTATATATTCCAGAATTCAGGGGTCTAAATCCCAACTTTAGCTGGATAATATGAGAACAAACAACACAAGAGAATTCTTGAAGAATCTTCTAGTTCTTCAATATACGCTGATCTGAATTCTCAATTAGCTCATCATATTTAAATCAGATGGCAAATGAAAACTTCAAGTTTATCATGGCATGTGCTATCTTTTAGTAAACTTCTGGTTTACTATGGCATAGACTGTTGTATCAGTAAACTTCTGATTTAATATGGCTACTTTTGTATCAATAAATTTCTGGTTTACTGTAGCTACTTTTGCCTCAGTAAAACTTCTGGTTTACTGTCACTGCTTTTGTAGTAGTAAACTTCTAGTTTACTGTGATACATGATATTGTACAAATTAAAGAATAAGTGTCACGACCCAATATCAACCGTCGTGATGGCGCCTATCGTGGAACTAGGCCATCCTCTACTTACAACTCATCACAGCAAAATAACTTTGAAATTAAAGACGGAAGCAGTTTACATTAAAGAAACCTTTTTGAAAACAGAATATATCCCAAAATACGATACAATCCAACCCAAAACCGGGGTGTCACTGAGTACATGAGCGTCTAAATCAGAATACAGTCCACTACAGTGTCTAGAGAAATAATTGAAAATATAACTAATGACAAAGAAGGAGAGTCAAGGCCTGCGACGCCGTGCAGCTACCTTGATAGTCTCCGAACTCTGAAGCCTCGATCAACAACCATCGCCGTGATCAGAAGCGCCTGGATCTGCACACGAGGTGCAGGGAGTAACGTGAGTACATCCAACTCAGTATGTAACGAGTCCAAACTTTGGACCGAAAGGTAGTGACGAACTTAACCGGTAGATAAAATAGAATAACTGTGTCGAAACGTAGGCATGCTTTCAAATTAAATAGGCAAATCAAAACAGTAAAGTAAAGTAGGTCTGAACAGTATAAAGAATATAACTCTGCTATCTCTACATGCCAATGCACATGCTGTATGTGATGCACCATGCTGTATATGATGCACCATGCTGTCAGCCTCATGTGCTCATACTCTCAAATGCTCAAGCATTTGGTACTGTATATGGCCCATACGGCCCGGGGAAGATCCATCCCGGAACATATACATCACTGACTATAAGTCACCCAGTACCAAGGAAGGCCAATCCAGCCTTGTGCAAAAGATCCGTCTCCAGGTATCAAGTACTTCGGACAAGATCCATTCCAGGGAAGATCCATCCCTTAATAATATCAACCGCGCTCACTGGGGGTGTGTACACACTCCGGAGGGGCTCCTACAACCCAAGCACTATCACAAATCAATATAACCGCTGCAGTCTGCAGCCCGATCCCATAACTGTCACTCATAATTAGGCTCTCGGCCTCACTCAGTCATGATTCTCTCCAGTCTCACTAACGGGCTCACAATGTCATGAAAACTAGCTCGAAATAATGATATGATGTATCAATAAATAACAACTGAGACTGAGATATGATATGAAATGATGTACATGACAGAGTACGAAATATCAATGAAATCAGTGAGATGACATCAAGAAACGATCACTATGGGTCCTAACAGTACCGGCATAAAGCCTAAATATCATATCTAGCATGATTGACAGCTCTATTACTTTATCACATGGTGAAAACACGGATATCAAAAAGATAGAGTCAGTATACAGTGCCATGGAATCAAGCATGTCACAATTCTCACGGTGCACGTCCGCACGACCGTCACTTGGCATGTGCGTCACCTCAAAAAACTAATCACATAGAATGTAATTTGGGGTTTCGAACCCTCAGAACCAAGTTTGAAAGCGTTACTTACCTCAAACCGAGCAAATCTCTACTCTGAAATGCCTTTGCCTCTCAAATCGGTCACCAAACGTCCCGAATCTAGCCACAAGTAGAAAAATACAATCAATATAGGCTAAAGGGACCTATTCCACAGAAAAAAGTACCAAATTATAGCTAAAAATCTGAAATCGGCCCGAACCTGGCCCCCGGGCTCACGTCTCGAAATGCGACAAAAGTCACAAAACCCGAAAGACCATTCACTCACGAGTCTAACCACACCAAATTTGCTCAAATCCGATAAAAATATCTCATTCAAAACCTCAAAAATCCATCTCAAGAACACTTCCTCTTTTTCCCCAATTTCTCACCCCAAATCACAAATTAGATGATAAAATTAAGGATATAATCATGGGATTTAACCAAAACCAAGTAAGAATCACTTACCCCAATCAACTCCACGAAAATTTCTTCAAGAATCGCCCAAATTCGTGGTCTCTAGATCAAGATATGAAAAATGGGTTCAAACCCTCATTTTTTGAAATTAATTCTGTCTGCCCAGATATCATTCATTGCGAACGCGACCGTCCTCTCGCATTCGCGTAGACCAAATTAACTGCCTCTCAGCTTAACTCATCGCGAACGCGTCCCTCTCATCGCGAACGCAATACTTTACCAACTCTGACCTTCGCGAACGCGACCCATGCCTCGCAAACGCGTAGGAAATAAGGCTGGGGGTCCCCAGCTACCTCACTTCTCTTTGCGAACGCGACCCTACTCCCGCATTCGCGATGCACACATAGATCACACCTTCGCGTTCGCGTCCTCTTCTTCGCGAATGCGAAGAAAAAATCCTCCTCAGCTCACAAACACTCTTCACGAACGCGAGCTCCTCTCGCGAACGCGTAAGAGGAAACAAGAAACATACAGCAGCAGATAACATCTATCTCACAAAGGCCTAAAATAATCCGTTAACCACCCGAAACTCACCCGAGGCCCTCGGGACCTCAACCAAACATATCAACAAGTACCAAAACATCATACGAACTTGGTCGAATCCTCAAACCACCTCAAACAACATCAAAAACACGAATTACACACGAATTCAAGCCTAATGAACTTCGAAATTTCCAAATTCTACAAACGACGTCAAAACATATCAAATCACGTCCGGTTGACCTCAAATTTTGCACACAAGTCATAAATGACACCACGGACCTAGTCCAACTTCCAAAAATCCAATCCGACCCCGATATCAAAAAGTCCACTCCTGGTCAAACTTTCCAAATTTCCAACTTTCGGCATTTCAAGCCTAATTCTACTACAGACCTCCAAAACACAATCCGGACGCGCTTCTAAGTCCAAAATAACCTAACAAAGGTAACAGAACCTTCAAAATCTAAATCAGAGGTCGTTTACACATAATTCAACATCCGGTCAACTTTTCCAACTTAAGCTTTCAAGTAAGAGACTAAGTGTCTCAATTCACTCTAAAATCTCTCCTGACCCGAACCAACCAACCCGGTAACACATAATACAGCTGAAGAACACAAAGAAGCAGAAAATGTGGGAACGGGGCTATAATTCTCGAAACGACCGGCCGGGTCTTTACATCCTCCCCCTCTTAAACAAACATTCGTCCTCGAACGGGTCTAGACATACCTAGAGCCTCAAATAGGTGTGGATATCTTCTCCGCATCTCCTGTTCAGTCTCCCAAGTAGCCTCCTCCACTGGCCAACCTATCCACTGCACTTTCACTGAAGCTATATCCTTTGAACTTAACTTTCGGACCTGCCGCTCCAAAATAGCCACCGGCTCCACATCATAAGTCAAATCACCATCAAACTGAACCGTGCTGAAATCCAAATCATGAGACGGATCGCCGATATACTTTCGGAGCATAGAAACATGGAATACTAGATGCTCACTCGACAAGCTAGGTGGCAAGGCAAGCTTGTAAGCCACATCCCCAATCCTCTGAAGTACCTCAAAAGGCCCAATGAACCGAGGGCTCAACTTGCCCTTCTTCCCGAATCTCATAACATCCTTCATGAATGAAACCTTCAGCAGAACCTTCTCCCTAACCATGTAAGACACATCACGAACCTTCCTGTCGGCATAACTCTTTTGCCTTGATTGCGCCGTGCGAAGCCGCTCCTGAATCAATTTAACCTTGTCCAAAGCATCTTGAACCAAGTCAGTACCCAATAGCCTAGCCTCACCCGACTCAAACCAACCCACCGGAGATCTACATCGCCTCCCATATAAAGCCTCATACGGAGCTATCTGTATACTCGACTGATAACTGTTGTTGCAAGCAAACTCCGCGAGCGGCGGAAACTAGTCCCATGAACCACCAAAATCAATGACACAAGTACATAATATGTCCTCCAATATCTGAATAGTGCGCTCGGACTGCCCGTCCGTCTGAGGGTGAAATGTTATGCTCAACTCAACCTGAGTGCCTAACTCTTGCTGCACGGCTCTCCAAAACTGCGATGTGAACTGCGTGCCTCTGTCTGAAATGATAGAAACTGGCATATCGTGCAGGCAAACAATCTCTCTAATGTAAATCTCAGCCAACCAGTCTGAAGAATAGGTAGTACTCACAGGAATGAAGTGTGCGGACTTGGTCAGCTGATCCACAATCACCCAAATAGCATCGAACTTCTTGGAAGTCCATGGGATCCCAACTACGAAGTCCATGGTGATCCGTTCCCACTTCCACTCTGGAATCTCTATCTTTTGAAGCAATCCACCCAGTCTCTGATGCTCATATTTTACCTACTGACAGTTGAGACACCGAGCTACAAACCCAACTATATCTTTCTTCATTCTCCTCCACCAATAGTGTTGTCTCAAATCCTGGTACATCTTCGCGGCACCCGGATGGATGAAATACCGCGAGTTGTGGGCCTTCTCAAGAATCAACTCCCGTAACCCATCTACATTGGGCACACATATCCGCCATGCATCCTCAACACCCCATCATCTCCAATAGTCACATCCCTGGAATCATCGTGCTGAACCTTGTCCTTGAGGACAAGAAAATGAGGATCGTCATACTGGCGCTCCCTGATGCAATCAAATAAGGAAGACCGAGAAACCACACAAGCTAGAAATCGATTGGGCTCCGAAATATCCAATATCACGAACTGGTTGGCCAAAGCCTGAACATCAACTACAAGAGGTCTCTCCCCAATAGGAATGAATGCAAGACTGCCCATACTCACTGCCTTCCTACTCAAGGCATCGGCCACCATATTGGCCTTACCCGGATGATACAAAATAGTAATATCATAGTTCTTTAGCAGCTCCAACCATCTCCGTTGCCTCAAATTGAGATACTTGTGTTTGAACAAGTGCTGGAGGCTATGATGATCAGTAAATACCTCACAAGACACACCATAGAGATAGTGCCTCCGAATCTTCAACGTGTGAACAATGGCAGCCAACTCCAAATCATGAACAAGGTAGTTCTTCTCATGGGGCTTCAACTGGCGCGAAGCATAAGCAATCACTCTACCCCCTGAATCAAGACACACCTAATACTGATACGGGAAGCATCACAATATACTGTATAAGAACCAGAAGCTAATGGTAGAACTAGAACTGGAGTTGCAGTCAAGGCAGTCTTGAGCTTCCGAAAGCTCGCCTCGCATTCATCCGAGCACCTGAAAGAAGCACCCTTTTGGGTCAATTTTGTCAAGGGCGATACAATAGTCGAGAAACCCTACACGAACCGACGGTAATAACTAGCCAAACCAAGAAAGCTCTGAATCTCCGTAGTTGAGGACAGTCTGGGCCAACTCTAAACCGCCTATATCTTCTTTGGATCCACCTGAATACCCTTACTGGACACCACGTGCCCCAAGAACGCCACTGAACTGAGCCAGAACTCACACTTGGAGAACTTAGCATAAAGCTTCTTCTCCCTCAACCGCTGCAACACAATCCGCAAATGCTGGGCATGCTCCTCCTAGCTACGAGAGTACACCAGGATATCATCAACGAACACAATAACAAACGAGTCGAGATATGGCTGAAATACACTGTTCATCAGATGCATGAACACTGCTGGGGCATTGGTCAGCCCAAAAGACATCACAAGGAACTCATAATGACCATAACGGGTCCTGAAAGCTGTCTTAAGAATATCCGAGCCCCGAATCTTCAGCTGGGGATACCCTAACCTTAAATCAATCTTGGACAACACTCTCGCTCCCTGAAGCTGGTCATATAGGTCATCAATACGCGGAAAAGGATACTTGTTCTTGATTGTGACTTTGTTCAACTGCCTATAATCAATGCACATCCTCATAGAGCTATCCTTTTTCTTCACAAACAGAACCGGTGCACCCCAAGGTGACACACTAGGCCTAATAAAGCCCTTCTCAAGGAGTTCCTGAAGTTGCTCCTTCAACTCAGCCGGTGCCATACTGTACGGAGGAATAGAAATGGGCTGAGTACCCGGCACCAAGTCAATACCAAAGTCAATATCTCTGTCGGGCGGCATGCCCGGCAGGTCTGCAAGAAACACATCCAGAAAATCCCGCACCACCAAAACAGAATCAATAGTAGGAGTCTCAGCATTAATGTCTCTCACAAAGGCCAAATAAGATAAACAACCCTTCCCAACCATCCGCTGGGCCTTCAAATATGAAATCACTCTACTGGGGACATAATCTAAAGAACCTCGCCACTCAATCCGTGGCAACCCCGGCATTACCAGCGTCACAGTCTTACAGTCCAAAATAGCATGACATGGAGACAAAAAATCCATACCCAATATCACGTCAAAATCGACCATACTAAGCAGCAAAAGATCAACTCTAGTCTCCAATCCCCCAATAGTCACTACACACGACCTATACACACGGTCCACAATAATAGTATCACCCACTGGAGTAGATACATGAACAGATGAAACTAAGGACTCACAGGGCATATCCAGATAATGAGCAAAATACAATGATGCATATGATAGGTGGAACTAGGGTCAAATTATACAGAAGCATCACGGTGACATACTGAGACAATACCTGTGATCACTGTGTCTGAAGCAATAGCATCTGGTCTGGCAGGGAGTGCATAGAAACGGTCTTGACTGCCACCTGATCGGCCTCCCCCTCTAGGGCGACCCCTAGCTGACTGAGCTCCACCTCGAGCTAGCTGGGTGGGTGGTGAAGTAACTGGCGCTGAAGTCGAAGGCTGACTCCTCTGCTGAGATGAACCTCCCGAAAGGCGGGGACAGTACCTCTTGATATGACCCAAATCTCCACACTCAAATCAACCTCTCCCGGCAAATGGCGGTGGTCATTGAAGGGAGCCCTGAGCACGGGATAACCGCTAGAAGGACCCGACATAGATGAACCCTGAGTCGATGGTGCATGAGACGAGCTCAGAGCTGGAAGGGGACTGAGAGATGAGTGACCCTGCTGAGAACTGTGAGAACCATGGCCAGATGATGCACCACTGTGAACTGGGCGAGCCGTCTGTGCATGCCTGTAGGGACGACCCTTGCCTGGTGAAACTGACCTCCAGAAGGAATGCCACCAAAACTACCTGATCCACGAGACCTCTTGGCCTCCCTCTCAACCCGCTCCTGGCTGCGGACCGACTCTATCTCTCGAGCAATATCAACAACCTCATCAAAAGTAGCACCTTACACCCTCTCTCTAGTCATAAGCACCCACAGCTGAAATGTGAGGCCATCAATGAACCTCCTAATACTCTCCCTATTAGTGGGAACTAACCAAACCGCATGACGGGCCAACTTAGAAAACCTCATCTCGTATTGCGTCACCATCATATCATCCTGATGCAACCTCTCGAACTGTCTGCGTAGCTCCTCTCTACGAGACTGCGGCACATACTTCTCCAAGAAGAGAACGCAGAACTCCTACCACGTAAGTGGCGCTGCACCAACCGGCCTACGCCTCTCATAAGCCTCCCACCAGGTGAAGGCAGCTCCCGTAAACTGAGTAGTGAACAAGACCCTACTGGTCTCCAGAATACCTGCTGTACGAAGGATCCTCTTACATCAGACCAAGAAACCCTGGCCAACCTCCAACTCTACCCCGCTGAAAGATAGAGGCTGAAGTCTACCAAACCTCTCTAGTCTCTGCTGCTCATCATCAGTCATAGCAAGAACCACATGGCCCTGAGCAGCTACCACCGGCTGGGCTGGTAGTGCCCCTGGTGTTTGGAGTCCCTGCATCACCTTCTCGGGTGTGCGGGCGGCGGGAGTCTGAGTGCCTCCCCCGGCCTGAGAAGTGGCTGCTGCGGCCGGAACAGAGACCGCCTGAGCAAGACTAGTACACACGGTCAAATTTTGAGCCAAGGCCTCCTGAAGGCCCGGAATCACAATGGGCACAGCTGGTGCGTGAGCTGGTCCCGCTGGTGCATCCGCAACTGGGACCTGATCCTGGACTGGGGCAACTGGTGAATCTGCAGGTGCTGCCCCGGCTGTTGTGCGAGTTGCACCTCTGCCCCTACCGCAGCCTCTACCGCGACCTCGGCCTCTCCCGGCCCTAGCTGGTGGTGCGGTGGATGTCCGTCCTGCCCAGTAGTACGTGTCCTCACCATCTGTGAGAGAATAGAATAACAGAAGTTTAGTTACCAGAATCAACAAATTCGCACGACAAGAGTTCAAGAATGTGAAGTTTCTAAGGGTTCTGCAGCCTCTTGAAGATAAGTACAGACGTCTCCATACCGATCCGCAAGACTCTATAAAACCCGCTCATGACTCGTGAGACCTATGTAACCTAGGCTTTGATACCAACTTGTCAACCATCGTGATGGCGCCTATTGTGGAACTAGGCCAGCCTCTACTTAACAACTCGTCACCGCAAAAAAACTTTGAAATTAAAGATGGAAGCAATTTACATTAAAGAAACCTTTCTGAAAACAGAATAAATCCCAAAATACGATACACTCCAACCCAAAACCGGGGTGTCACTGAGTACATGAACGTCTAAATCAGAATACAGTCCATTACAGCGTCTAGAGAAATAACTGAAAATACAACTAATGATAAAGAAGGAGAGTCAAGGACTGCGAACGCCGTACAGCTACCTTGATAGTCTCCGAACTCTGAAGCCTCGATCAGCAACCGTAGCCGTGACTAGAAGCGCCTGAATCTGCACACGAGGTATAGGGAGTAATGTGAGTAGATCCAACTTAGTAAGTAACGAGTCCAAACTTTGGACCGAAAGGTAGTGACGAACTCATCCGGTATAGATAAAATAGAATAACTGTGTAGAAACATAGACATGCTTTCAAATTAAATAGGCAGCTCAAAACAGTAAAGTAAAGCAGGTCTGAACAGTATAAAGAATATAACTCTGCTATCTCTACATGCCAATGCACAGGCTATATGTGATGCACCATGCTGTATATGATGCACCATGCTGTCAGCCTCATGTGCTCATACTCTCAAATGCTCAAGCACTTGGTACTGTATATGGCCCATACGGCCCAGGGAAGATCCATCCCGGAACATATACATCACTGACTATAAGTCACCCAGTACCGAGGAAGGCCAATCTAGCCCTGTGGAGAAGATCTGTCGCCAGGTATCAAGTACTTCGGACAAGATCCATTCCAGGGAAGATCCATCCCTTAATAATATCAACCACGCTCACTGGGGGTGTGTACAGACTCCGGAGGGGCTCCTACAGCCCAAGCGCTATCACAAATCAATATAACTGCTGCGGTGTGCAGCCCGATCCCATAACTATCACTCATAATCAGGCTCTCGACCTCACTCAGTCATCATTCTCTCCAGTCTCACTCACGGGGTCACAATGTCATGAAAACTAGCCCGAAACAATGATATGATGTATCAATAAATAACAACTCAGACTGAGATATGATATGGAATGCATGTACATGACTGAGTACGAAATATCAATGAAATCAGTAAGATGACAGCAAGAAATGATCACTATGGGTCCCAACAGTACCGGCATAAAGCCTAGACATGATATCTAGCATGATTGACAGCTCTATTACTTTATAACATGGTGAAAACACGGATATCAACAAGATAGAGTCAGTATACAGTGCCATGGAATCAACCAGGTCACAATTCTCACGGTGCACGCCCGCACGGCCATCACTTGGCATGTGCGTCACCTCAAAACTAATCACATAGCACGTAATTTGGGGTTTCGAACCCTCAGAACCAAGTTTGAAAGCGTTACTTACCTCAAACCTAGTAAATCTCTACTCCGAAATGTCTTTGCCTCTCAAATCGGTCTCAAAACGTCCCAAATCTAGCCACAAGTAGAACAATACAATCAATATAGGCTAAAGGGGTCAATTCCACAAAAAAAGGTAGCAAATTGTAGATAAATATCCGAAATCGGCCCGAACCTGGCCCCTGGGCCCACGTCTCGAAATCCGACAAAAGTCACAAAACCCGAAAGCACATTCACTCACGAGTCTAACTATACCAAATTTGCTCAAATCCGATAATAAAATCTCATTCAAAACCTCAAAAATCCATCTCAAGAACACTTCCTCTTTTTCCCCAATTTCTCACCCCAAATCACAAATTAGATGATAAAATTAAGGATATAATCATGGGATTTAACCAAAACCAAGTAAGAATCACTTACCCCAATTAACTCCACGAAAATTCCTTCAAGAATCACCCAAATCCGTGGTCTCTAGCTCAAGATATGAAAAATGGGTTCAAACCCTCATTTTTTTAAATTAATATTGTCTGCCCAGATATCCTTCATCGCGAATGCGACCGTCCTCTCGCGTTCGCGTAGACAAACTTGACTGCCTCTCAGCTTAAATCATCGCGAACACGTCATTCGCGAACACGTCCCTCTCATCGCGAACGCGATTCTTTACCAACTCTGACCTTCACGAATGCCACCGATGCCTCGCGAACGCGTAGAACAAAAGGTTGGGGGTCCCTAACTACCTCACTCCTCTTCGCGAACGTGACCCCACTCCCGTGTTCGCGATGCGTACACAGACAACACCTTCGCATTCGCGTCCTCTTCTTTGTGAACGCGAAGAACAAATCCTCCTCAGCTCACAAATACTCTTCGCGAACGCGAGGCTCCTCTCGACGCGTAAGAGGAAACCAGAAACATACAGCAGCAGATAACAGCTATCTCACAAAGGCCAAAAAAGATCTGTTAACCACCCAAAACTCACCCGAGGCCCTCGGGACCTCAACCAAACATACCAACAATTCCCAAAACATCATATGAACTTATTCGAATCCTCAAACAACCTCAAACAACATCAAAAACACGAATTACACACGGATTCAAGCCTAATGAACTTCGAAATTTCCAAATTCTACAAACGATGTCAAAACATATCAAATCACGTCCGATTGACCTCAAATTTTGTACACAAGTCATAAATGACACCACGGACCTAGTCCAACTTCCGAAAATCCAATCCGACTCCGATATCAAAAAATCCACTCCTGATCAAACTTTCCAAATTTCCAACTTTCGGCATTTCAAGCCTAATTCTACTACATACCTCCAAAACACAATCTGGATGCGCTCCTAAGTCCAAAATCACCTAACGGAGCTAACGGAACCATCAAAACCAAAATCCGAGGTCGTTTACAAATAAGTCAATATCCAGTTAACTTTTCCAACTTAAGCTTTCAAATAAGAGACTAAGTGTCTCAATTCACTCAAAAATCTCTCCGGACCCAAACCAACCAACCCGGTAAGACATAATACAGCTGAAGAGCACAAAAGAAGCAGAAAATGGGGGAACGGGGCTACAACTCTCGAAACGACCGGCCGGGTCGTTACAATAAGGCAAGTAACTTCTCACATACATTATTTTACCCCCTATGATTGTGAAAATATGAAGATTTTCAATCTTTCAATCATTCAATCATTTTTAGTCTCAATATGATAGTCATTTGTATTAGTAATCTTCGGGTTTACTACAGCATATGTTTTGACCATAATCATATAATATGAATGACGTATTTGTATATAAACTCTTCAAGAGCCTTCATTTATTATCCACAATCTAATATTATTCGTACAATACTGGTGTCATGTGTCTTCTAGACAAACAGTTAACTCTTCAGGAGTTTTTTACATTTTGTACTATCAAATATTATCAGACACTTCAGATATCATGAGAGAAAATCATAATTAAATGAACAATATAAAGACAATTCTAAATTTATATATGTCAGAAATTAAGAATTTCAGTATTTTACCACCAACTTTGTGACAAATGTCTCCTTCAGAGAGAAACACCATTAACATCTGAATATTTTATTTCAAAGCGGCAACCACATAGTCATTACATCCTTCACGGAAAGATGCATGAGTTGTTATTTTCTTCAGGGTAGTTAATAGCAACTAACCATAATATATTAATGTGGTTATAATAGAAAGTATTCTACAAGAATCCTTTTGCCTTAGAATAAAAAAAAATCAAAGATGTTTGACGTACAACAGGTACGTGCGGCAATGATCTATATGCCACAAAAATAATATTTATATCCTTTGTTATTCTACCTCTTCAGGAGGTGAGTTGTGGTTTACACCGCTTTATATATTTTTCTGCGTCAGGAGAAATTTTCAATTATTTATTACTTCAGGGGAAAAATTAATTTGAAGTACGAATGATTTAGGATGTGTTCTCTCAATCGTA
Organism: Nicotiana attenuata; assembly: GCF_001879085.1. Lineage (NCBI taxonomy): Eukaryota > Viridiplantae > Streptophyta > Magnoliopsida > Solanales > Solanaceae > Nicotiana > Nicotiana attenuata. The sequence continues at coordinate 37,872 of NW_017673562.1, forward strand.
TTACCTCTTCTGGAGGTGAGTTGTGATATCTTCACAATCAAGAGCGCGTTTATATTTACAAGATTTATTAATATTGCCCCATTCACTTCAGAAAAGTGATTAATATTTATCAAATATTCTCATCCTTCGGGGAATAGAATATAATTGATTATCTGAACGTGCATTAACCACATCATATTGTGATGCTTCGAACTTCTTTTTAAGATATTTGCTATTTCAGGAGAAAATCGAGGCATGTATGTAATATGAAGAATTTTTCTCTAACTTATCTTCAATTGTAACCATAACAAGCCTAAATTATCACTTTTTGTGGTCATAAGTATATATCACATTTGGTGGTTAACAAAATTTATTTATAACGAGATATACGAAACATTGCGACTTCTGGTGGTCTTACTCTACTAGAGTTCAAGTGAACCATAAAATTAAGCCATAACAAGACTTAGGAAATATTGTCACTACTGGTGGCTATATATTTCTTGCAAACTCCCATGCATAGCCATTAATAAAGTTGAAAATAATAAATCATGATCTCTTTTCGTAATATTGTTCTTCAGGAATAAATTTATGGCATGAACTGCCATGTGAATCAATTAGGCTCCTTAGGACCAATGAACAAAAACTATACTATTAGTAGCAAAAAATAGGTATATCTGATATGGAGGAAGTACTAACCTTTTGAGTAAAAATTTTAATGATGGCGATTGGATCTAATTTATAGCCATAGACTATTTGAGTGAGAACTGATGCCTTTGGACGAGGATAACTACAATAATATATGTTTCAAAGTACGTGCTCAAGGCAGAGTCTCGTGCTATCATGTTATAAAATAAAACTCTAAAGTAAAGAAATCGAAGTCAAGTATAGAGCTCTAAAGTAAAGAAATCGAAGTCAAGTATAGAGAGAGATTGATATATTATTCAACTTCAAACTGATGTACATAATAAACTGAAAATTCCTCTATTTATAGAAGAAAGGAAGCAGCTGCGATGCTTTTCAGGAAGTAGCTGCGAGGCTTTCAGGAAGCAGCTGCACGGCTTTTCAGGAAGCAGTTGCGAGGCTTTTCTTGAACTGCTTGTAAGTTGTCTGCATGAGCTGCTAGCAACCTGCCTGTTTAATAAGAAGCTGCTGCAAATCATTTCATTGAGTTGCTTGCAACCTGCCTGCATCAGCTGCTCGTAAATAAACTTCAATAGAGTACTAAACGGATAATTTTCTTCAGGAAAATTATCTATAGCGTAAAATTAAATGAACATCCACAATATAACATTTTCATAACGACTACTTGGTATACAACTTTTTCCCTTTAAGAGAAGTCAAATAGTGATATCTTGCTTGTTTGATTGTTTCAGGGAATTAATGCATCATACATCTAATCATCATTTGGAGCTTGTCAGGGTACATAACTGTTCATTTTGTTTGATAGTTTCATGGCGGCTTTTCTCGTCCGCCGACTACCTTAGTATATGGCTTTTTCACTTTGTTTGGTAGTTTTGAAGGCATCATTCATCATTTAGCTAATACTACATGAGTATACAGCTATTTCCCTTCAGGGATTTTTTATGTCAAACTTAAATATACAAAATCCTGTGCAATTGCTGCTTTTAAAAAAAGGACTAATCCAATTAAAATATTAATATTCCACGCAATATGTGTTGGGATAAGTTTGAGTTGAGCGCTGAAGAAAAAAAATGCATATGGTAGAAACGAATGTGGGATGTAATTGAAAAGATGTCATATCAGATTTTAGCTTTAATTAATTAATTGATTCTTTGAAATTTGTGAAAGTTAAATTACCTTAACATATTGGTAATTATGAACCGAGGAAGTATATAGTATAACCCATGTTTCCGAATCATTATTTCTAAACATGCATGCGGTCCTTTTTTTTTTTTAATTTAAATTTTCTCAATAATTTTCTATGATTACACTAGGTTGATTTTATATAATTGTGTCACAAGTATAGCGCCTAGGATGAATTCCAACGAAGCTATAGATGAGGATGAGAGGAAGTTATACATTGGGAAATGATATGATGAAGTCCCAATTCAAATTCAAAGTTATAGATGAGGACGAAAGGAAGTTGGCTACCATACCTAGCTAACTAATTAGGATTGAGCTAGTAAAGGAAAAAGAAAATAAATTTGGAAGTTTATCCTCTGTTGCATGCCGTCGGTATCCACGTTTAGAATCTCAAATTGCTTTTGTCCTTTTTCACGTAATTCAGGCTATTTAGCTTCCAACATTTCTCCATGCATAAATATTACGTACTACAAAAAATCCAAGGACGAAATACCGGCTCCCTTCTCGGAAACAGAAAATGGCCTGTACTTCAAACAGAAGTAGTGATTGAAAGGAGGAAGAATCTCTATACGAGACATGGATGAATCTTCAACGTGAAGAACTGACAGAGCTTGAACAAGCTGCAACTCAGGCCAGAAACGGCCATATGGATGTCAGAAAATTAACAGAATATGGAACAAAATAATTAGGCCTTGATAGTGTAGTCACTGTCATTAATAAATTTAAGCCTCCCAATTTTGTTGCTGCAGGGATTACGGCAGAATTCCTCCAGGATTCTACAAAGCCTCTGAAATCCGAGTTTCAGCAATTAACTCGAATTTCTCACAAGAACAGAATAGTTGTGAGTTGTAGAAAATAAGTAGAAGAGAAAGAGATGAAAGTTTCAGATGATTTCGTTTTGAAGATGATATAGTATTTATAATACTTCTAGGAGTCTGTTGGAATTAACAGGCTCATCTCTTCATAACAGGCACCTTTTAAAACCAAAAGTCACATTCTTTTGAATTTAAAACAAAGATGTTAAAAATGTTTTCTGAAATAAAAAAGCAAAAACATTTTTAATTAATTAAATAATGGGTGACTAAAATATTAATTCGGGCTACTTAGTTGGCCCAAGTGTCCAATCATGACTATTAATAATATAGTCAAATTCCAATTTCCCTCCAAAATACCCTAAAAAATATTCAAACTATATAAGACAAAGAAGTGCTTTTAAACACATCTTTCTTTCTTTCTTTTTCCAATGATGGACAAAACAACCTCTTCTCAATACTCCCATCAAACACTAACTAATCTAACAATCCCCCACTTAGTTAGTGATTGATGTTGTTTATGTGATTCATGCATATAGTAGGTATCTTTCTATTTAAACCTACTACTTATATAAACTATTCAAGACCTTGTCGGAATTGATGGTTAGATTAAGTTCTATTAAACCACAATTCCTATATGACAAGACGGAAATGCTTTATATACATAAACCGTACCAACTCAACAACTTGTTCACCGTGAGTTTTGGCACCCGATTATGGCCTTGTGCTACTTCCTAAATTCATAAACACTTATCAAGTTTTGTATTCCAAAATTTGATTGAAGCGGCACCACTTCTTGTGTTTACATAGGTGAAGATTTAACCAAATTCTTAACACGGACTTCTTTAGTTCCTAAACTGAACTCTGCTTCTTCATTAAGAGTATTTTTATACTCATCCTCCTTTTCAAGGTACTAATTTCAAGTACCTGCTATCCGTCACAACTATAACTTATTATTACCTTTTAAACCTTTAATATTGTTAAATAATAAGAAAGGTAAGATTCCTGTTACTAGTGACAAATTTAAATTACCTTAGACCCATAGCACTTGTTATGCTTATTATCATATCCTCGCGAGTCCTTTAGTAAATGAGTCAGCAAGGTTGTCTTTAGACTTGATGTACACAACAGTAATAATTTCATCCGAAACTAATTGTCTTATGTACTCATGTCTTAAAGAAATATGTCTAGATTTTCCATTGTATATTTTGCTAAATGCCTTAGACATAGTTGCTTCACTATCACAGTGCAAGAGAACAGTTGGCATGGGTTGTGGCCACAACTCTATATCTAACAGTAGATTTCTCAGCCATTCCGCCTCTTTTCCTGCAGCTGCTAAATCAATAAACTCAAATTTCAATGTGGAATGAGTAATATATTTTTGTTTCTTTGAAGCCCATGAAATTCCTCCTCCACCTAGAGTGAATATCCACCCAGACGTTGACTTGTTATCACCAACACTAGCTATCCAACTAGCATCACAATATCCTTCTAACACTGAAGGAAATCTGTTATAATACAAGGCAAAAGTTTTTGTCCTTTTCAGATAACCAAGTACCATCACTATACCTTTCCAGTGATCACCACTTGGATTGTGAGTATATCTTGACAATTTACAAATCGCAAAGGCAATATCTGGCTTAGTGCAGTGCATAGCACACATTAAACTACCAATTGCACTAGCATAGTCTAATTGACTAATAGATCTTCCATGGTTCTCAACCATCTTGCTAGAAGCATCAAATGGAGTATTAAATTCTTTAATACCCAAATGATTAAATTTGGAAAGAACCTTGTCAATATAATGAGACTGACATAAGGCAAAACCCCTACTATGTCTTTAACACCTAAGATATTATCAACTTCTCCCAAATCTTTCATTTTAAATTGAGATGTTAAATACTTCTTAGTTTCATTTATGATTTGCATGTTAGTTCCTATGATTGGCATGTCATCAACATAAAGACATACTATCACTCCATAGTCCTTTGTGAATTTGGAATAAATGCATTTATCTGCTCCATTATGTTTAAAACCATTTGATAATATAACACTACCAAATTTTTTATGACATTGTTTTGGGGCTTGTTTTAATCCATACAAGGACTTAACTAATTTACAAACTTTCTTCTCATTTACAGGAGGCACAAACCCTTCGGGTTGCTCCATATAAACTTCTTCATCAAGATTACCATTTAAGAATGCCGTCTTAACATTCATTTGATGGACATTTAGATTATATATTGATGCCAAAGCAAACAATCTCTTATTTATAATCCTGGCCACATGAGCATATGTGTCAAAATAATCGGCTCCTGCCTTTTGTTTAAATCCTTTGGCTACTAGTTTAGCTTTAAACGTTTATAGAGAACCATCAGTATTGTATTTTCTTCTAAAAACTCATTAACACCCAATAAGTTTAGTATTAGAAGGTAAATTTGCCAATACCCATGTACCATTTGATAAAAGAGAATCCATTTCATCATTTACAGCTTCTTTCCAGAAAGCGGAGTCCCGCGAAGCCATAGCCTCAGTATAGGTTTTAGGATCCTCTTCTAAATTTAAAATAATGGGTATTTTATTTAATACTTTATCTCTACTTCCTTCAACCAGAAAGACTAGTGCTTGAGAAGAAATTAATATAGTCAAATTCCCAATCTTAACTATTAATAATATAGTCAAATTCCAATTTCCCTCCAAAATACACTAAAATATATTCAAACTATATAAGATAAAGAAGTACTTTTAGACACCTATTTCTTTCTTTCGTTTTCCAACGAGGGACAAAACAATCTTTTCTCAAATACTCTCATCAAACACTAACTAATCTAACAATGGATGACCAGGAAATGAAAAAACTCATACAAAAGATTACAAATAACTTCCAAGAATACTCAAACAACCGTAAACGCGTAGCCCGAATTGACATGTCACCATTCTTCGCACCTACCTCATGCACCTCATTGGAGAACTCAGTCGTATGGATCAGTAGTTGTAGACCGTCTTCTTTCATACCTTTCATCTACGCCCTCTGCAGCATCGAAATTGAGTCTCATCTCACTGAGTTCTTTCAAGGGACCAAAATAGGCAAACTCGCCGAGCTAACGGCAAAACAAATAACCATGGTCGACGAGTTGCAAGGCAAGACAATTAAAAAAGAGAGGAAGCTCTGTTCGAGATTGGCTAGCTTGCAAGCAAAGATAGTTGACCAGCCTCTCGCTAGCAAGCTGAAGAGAGATAATGGGGATGAGGGAGAGGACTGCGGGAATATAGATGAACTTTTAGATGAACATAGCCATGAAATGGCAACTATTGTGGAAGAAGCTGATGACTTGTGAGGGAGATTGAATGCTTACTTACACCAGCTCAGGCAGTGGAATACTTAGCAGCAGCCAAGAGGCGAGGCTTTGTTTTCAACAATAGGGCAAGAAAAGGGATCGATTAAATTCTGTTGATTAGAGTAGTTCAATCTCTTGTATGTATAAAAGGTTGGATAGTTCTATTTTGATGGTGTATACGGCCAAAATCAGGTTTGCCCGATTTTGCTAATTAATCGACACTAGGGGATCACATCGAGGGTTAGCCTCGTAATGGATCAAGCTATAGCACGAAGAAGAGGTATCGAGTTCAAGAATCAAAGTGTCTGTTGAAACTGAGTCCTGCAGCAATCGAGAACTAAGTATGACCGACTTCGAGTGAAATGCAATAACGGAAAAGCGAGATATCCGTAACAGGTCGAAGATCACGGCGGGAATCTCGGAACAGATCAAATCAAGAGCGGTTATTTGTATCAATATGGGATTTACCTCCATTTTTAGAATTGTACTATAATTAGGATTCCTTTAGTATATAGAGAGGGGTCCCCATCATTTGTAAACACCTTATATTCACGAATACAAAAGCAATATAATTTTTCTGTCTTTTGCTCATCAACTTGTTGCTCTTTACCTATTCTTACTTTGCCAAGCTCGAAGGTTTATTAGCTAAAGGGCATTGATCAAACATTGGTTTGCTTTGTATTATTGTCAATTTACATTATTTATCATTACGTTTATCAACTAGTATTAGGTGAAATCGCATATCCTTAAAACCACATTATAAGTTTAATTGTTATCCAGTTTTTAGGGTAAACAGTTTGGTGCCCACCGTGGGGCTAAGGATAATAGTGATTGCCTAGTATTAATCCTCATAACACACATTACTTTTACACTTGTTCTTGTAAGTGTCTTTGATTTCAGGAATCAACATGTCAAACTCTCAAGCACCGCCCACTCACACAGACACCAGCCTTGGTCTTCATGGAGAGCACATAGTCGCCCTGGGAAACGGAGTACCTTCATTCAATCCCGATGGACCACAGGCCATAAATCCAATCGATGTCAGTTCTCGTATTACGATCCATGGAGATTTAGGCGCTGACCCTGAAAATAGCATCCGCAGAGACGCTCGGGCAGCCGATCAGAATGCACAGAGCAGTGAAGAAGGTGGGATTAGCCTTCGAATGATATTTGAAATGTCACAAACTCAGGAGGCTGCAATAATGCAACTCCAGAATCGAACACCAAGCAGGATCGAACTCGATACATCATAGGAGGTTGCTCATAGGGTCGAACCTGTACGGGAGAAGTTGAACGATAATGGATCAGGGATTGACCCCATCGTCATGAAGATGCTCGAGGAGCTCACTAAACCGATAGAATCGGATGAAAAGAAAATCGAGGCTAATGACAAAAAGGAAGAAACGTATAACTCACGAGTTGGCCAAATACCGGGGGCACCCCCGACCCTAAAGGGTTTGGATTCGAAGAAGTTCGTGCAGCAGCCTTTTCCTCAAAGTGCGGCTCTGAAGCCCATTCCTAAGAAGTTTTGTATGCCGGATATCCCCAAGTACAATGGGACCACCGATCCTAATGAACACATCACTTCGTACACATGCGGAATAAAGGGAAAGGACTTAGAAAATGATGAGATTGAATCCGTTTCGCTGAAAAAATTCAAAGAAACTTTATCGAAGGGGGAAATGATATGGTACCACAATTTGTCGCCCAACTCCATCGATTCTTTCGCCATACTTGCTGATTCGTTCGTAAAGGCACACGCCGGAGCAATAAAGGACGTGACCAGGAAGTCGAACCTCTTCAAAGTGAGACAAAAGGACAAAGAAATGCTAAGGGAATTTGTATCTCAATTTCAAATGGAACACATGGACCTACCCCCGGTTACCGATGATTGGGCTGTCCAAGCCTTTACTCAGGCTTTGAACGAGTGAAGTTCGATATCACGTCAACTAAAGCAGAATTTGATTGAAGATCAGTGACCTGGGCCGATGTGCACAATCGATACCAATCAAAGATTAGAGTCGAGGATGATCAGTTGGGAGATCCATCCGGCTCTGTTTACCCAAACAGGGCCGAATGCAGGATTCAAAGAGACATCGATAGAGAGCCCGATCGAATAGAGATCGATACCAACCATACAGTGCAGATCAAAGAAATAACGGACCAGGACGTAATCCCACTCGAAGCGATCAAAGGATTGATCGAGGTAAAAATTATCGAGGGCTGATGAGCAAGAATGGCTTCTATAAACACGCCGAGCCTAAGGAAGAACCACGGTTATCGGAGTACAACTTCAGCGTTGATGCTTCAGGTATTGTGTTAGTTACTGAACGAATCAAAGATACTAGGTGGACCAGACCCTTACAGACTGATCCAGCTCAAAGGAATCCAAATCAAATGTCCAAGTACCATGGAACCCATGGTCACAGAACAAAGATTGTAGACAGTTAACGGATGAGGTAGCTCGCTTATTCAACGAGGGTCACCTTCGAGAGTTCTTGAGTGACCGAGAAAAAATCACTTCAGAGACAGGGATGCAAACAGGAAAAACGAATAGGAGGAACCACATCACGTGATTCATATGATCGTCGGTGGGATCGATATCCCTCAGGGTCCGACATTTAAACGCACCAAAGTCACAATCGCAAGGAGAAATGCACCCGGGACTATTTACCATAAGATACCTTATCTTTCAACGATGATGATGCAGAAGGGATCGAACAGCCTCAGAACGACGCACAGGTAATATATATCCTTATGAATAAAAATTTAAGTAAAACGTCTGTTGGTTGATCCAGGTAGCTCGGCGAATATTATTCGATCGAGGGTCATGGAGCAGCTCGGCCTTCAAGGTCAAATTGTACCTGCAGCTCGAGTGCTCAATGGTTTCAACATGGCGAGTGAAACCACCACAGGGGAAATCATATTGCTAGTGAACGTGGCCGGAACCATCTAAGAAATGAAGTTCCACGTGATGGAAGCTGATATGAGGTATAATGCGCTGCTCAGAAGACCTTGAATCCATAATATGAGGGCAGTACCTTCAACGCTTCATCAAGTCTTGAAATTGCCAACACCGAAAGGAGTAAAAATGGTGTACGACGAACAACCAGCAGCAAAAGAGATGTTTGCAATCGACGAGGGTGATACCTATATCCACTACGACATCAATAAAGGGACAAGAATCAAGGAAAAAGCAGAAGGTTAAATAGCAACCACAGTTTCCGGCTTCGACTAGATCGGAACAGCAGGAAATTATCGAGGATGATGATTACATGATACCTCGAACCTTCGTAATCCCCGATGATTTCGATGCCATGAAATCAACGGTTGAAGAGCTGGAGCAAGTCATATTGATCGATCATCTGCCCGATCGAAAGGTATACCTGGGCACCGGGTTAACTCTCGACCTCAGGGAAAAACTCATTAAATTCCTTATCAAAAATATGGATTATTTTGCTTGTTCCCACCTTGACATGATAGGGATCCCACCAGAGATCACCACTCACCGATTAAGTGTGGAACCGAAGTTCAGACCGGTAAAACAAAAGAGAAGGACACAGTCCGAGGTAAAGCATGCGTTCATTAAGGACGAGGTAACCAAACTTCTCAAAATAGGGTCCATCCGGGAAGTAAAATATCCTGAATGGTTAGAAAACGTGGTTTTAGTCCCCAAGAAGGGGAATAAACTTAGAATGTGTGTAGACTACAAAGACTTAAACAAAGCGTGCGCTAAAGACTCTTTTCCCTTGCCAAAAATCGATCGCATGATTGATGCCACGGCCGGCCACGAACCTCAGCTTTCTAGATGCCTAATCTGGGTACAACCAAATACAAATGAACCCGGAGGACCAGGAAAAGACTTTATTTATCACTAAGTACGATACTTATTGCTATAATGTAATGCCGTTTGGGCTAAAAAATGTTGGTTCTACTTATCAATGCCTAGTAAATCGAATGTTCGAAGAACAAATAGGTAAATAAATGTAGGTATATATTAATAACATGTTAGTTAAGTCACTGCACGCACAGGACCATTTGACACATTTGCAGGGAACTTTCAACATATTGAGAAGATACAACATGAAGCTCAACCCCGAGAAATATACATTCGGAGTCGGTTCAGGCAATTTCTTTGGCTTTATGATGTCAAATCGGGGAATCGAGATGAGCTCCGACAAAATCCAGGCAATCGAAGACATCGCAGTCATAGATAGTGTTAAGGCCGTACAAAGATTAACAAGGCGGATATCCGCTTTAGGCCAGTTCATCTCGAGGTCTTCGGATCGAAGCCACAAGTTCTTCTCACTTCTCAAAAAGATGAGCAGCTTTACCTGGACCGTGGAGTGACAACAGGCATTGGAAGAATTAAAACGATATCTTTCGAGCCCACCATTGCTACATACTCCGAAAGTGGATGAGCAACTCTACTTATATTTGGAAATCTCGGAGATTGCAGTAAGTGGTGTCCTAGTTCGAGAAGAGAAAGGTATGCAATTTCATATTTACTATGTTAGCCAAACTTTAGGTGAGGACGAAACCCGGTACCCACACTTAGAAAAATAAGCACTTGCCCTAATAAGCGCCTTTAGGAAATTAAAACGTGATTTTTAATGCAATTCTATCTTTGTTGTAACCACCTACCCCCTTCGCAACATTCTGCACAAGCCCGAACTCTCGGGCCGACTGGCCAAATGGGTCGTAAAAATCAGTACGATATCGAGTATCAACCCCGAACGGCCATCAAGTCTCAAATCTTAACATATTTCGTGGACGACTTCACACCAACCCTCATACCTGATGTCGAAAAGGAACTATTGCTTAAATCGGGTACATCCTCTGGGGTATGGACTCTTCTCACAAATGGTGCTTCAAATGTGAAGGGGTCCGGGCTAGGCATCGTTTTGAAGCCACACAAAGGCAATACGATTAGGCAGTCTATCAAATCTTCAAAATTGACTAACAATGAGGCCGAGTATGAGGCCATAATTGCAGGTCTCGAGCTAGCGAAGAGCTTGGGAGTCGATATCATCGAGGCCAAGTGTGACTCCCAACTTGTGGTAAATAAGGTCAACAGAACTTTTGAGGTTCGGGAGGATCGGATGCAGAGGTACTTAGACAAGTTACAAGTGTCTCTACATCGATTTAAAGAATGGACGCTACAGCACGTACCTCAGGAATAGAATGGTGAGGCTGATGCCCTCGCAAATTTGGGGTCGTTGATCGATGATATTGAACTGAGCTCGGGGACTGTCGTATATCTTTCGAGGTCAATGATCGAAGAGGGCCATGCCAAAATAAACTCCACAATCCCAACTTGGGATTGGAGGAATAAATATATCGAGTATCTAAAAAGCGGGAAGCTTCCATCAGATCCTAAGGAATCAAGGACCCTTCGAACAAAGGTCGCACGATTCATATTGGCGGAAGATGGAACATTATACAGAAGGATGTTCGATGGACCGTTGGCAGTATGTTTAGTCCCGGTAGATACAGACTACGTTCTACGAGAAATTCATGAAGGTACTTGCGGAAATCGTTCTGGCGCCGAATCACTGGTTCACAAAGTCATCAGAGCGAGATACTATTGAATCGATATGGAAAAAGATACTAGGTAATTTGTTCGAAAATGTGACAAATGCCAAAGTCATGCACCGGCGTTCCACCAACCCGGAGAGCAACTCCATTCGGTCCTATCCCCGTGGCCATTCAGGAAATTGGGGATGGACATCGTCGATCCTCTACCATCGTCCCCAGGTAAAGGTAAATTCATTTTATTTATGACAGACTATTTCTCTAAGTCGGTTGAAGCACAGGCTTTTGAGAAAGTCAAAGAAAAAGAAGTCATAGACTTCATATGGGATCACATCATATACGGATTCAAGATACCGGCCGAGATAGTGTGCGACAATAGAAAATAATTTATCGATAGCGAATAATGAAGTTCCTCGAAGATCACAAAATAAAAAGGATATTAACAATGTCGTATCATCCTAGTGGGAATGAACAGGCCGAATCAACGAACAAAACCATCATTCAAAACCGAAAGAAGAGGTTGAACTACGCTAAGGTGAAATGGAGAGAAATGTTGCCCGAAGTGCTTTGGGCATATCGGACAATGACAAAATCCAGTACGGGGGCAATGTCGTTCTTCTTAGTATATGGCGCCAAAGTTTTGATACCGGTCGAGGTCGGGGAATCGAGCGTCAGGTTTTGATACACAACGGAAGAATCAAATCACGAGGCTATGAACACAAGCCTCGAATTGTTAGACGAAAAACAGGAAGCCGCCCTTGTTTGGATGGCCGCCCAGAAACAGCGAATCCAAAGATATTATAATCGAAGAGCCAATCTTCGACACTTCAAAATAGGGAACTTATTTCTGAGAAAAGTCACCATCAACACTCGAGATGCAAATGAGGGGAAACTCAGCCCAAATTGGGTAGGACCGTATCAGGTCCTCGATGTCATCGGAAAGGGATCTTACGAGCTTGGCACGATGAACGGTGAACAATCGCCAAATAATTAGAAAATATCGCTCCTCAAACGATACTATTGCTAAGGTATGACTCTCTTCCCTTTTATTTATATTTGACACTAACTAATTGTGGGTGTTCGACCGAGGATGTCGAGAAGCTCTACAACACGAATACCTTAGGTTTTAAAGCACGCGTTGCAATCTTTTTCCCTTAGATCGGTTTTTATCCCAAATGGGTTTTTCCGGCGAGGTTTTTAACGAGGCAACAATTATATGTTCTACATGGGTACAATTCAACAGTATCCGAGGCCTCTTTACAATCGACCTCGAATACTAGGGGGCATCTTCCTCGGATGTTATGTTTTCAAGGAAGATGTTTCATGTCAACAGGGCCTCGATAGGAAAAAATTTTAAAGGGACAAACGATCAAAGGAATCGTTCCCGTGTAGAGTATCGAGCCCTAAATGGAAAAACATGTACGTATGAACAATCTATTAAAAGAAGTACCTTTTCCAAATGTTCTGTCATGACCCAAACCTATGGGCCGCAACGAGCACCTGGTACCTTACTTAACCGAGTACCAACATAACATATCTTTCTTATTGTACTTTTATTGGCAAAAGGGCCAAACGGGCCGTCATGGGTTAACCAGAATAAACATAGGGAATACTCAATATAGGACGACCCAACCTGATATAAAAACTTATACATGTGATATATGGGTCTATAAGGCCAACATGATCATTTGTAAACTCAAAACATAGGCCGGCAAGGCCATACAAGCATCCGTATACATGACATTTGTCTACAAGCCTCTAAGAGTACATACTTAACATAAAGGTTGGGACAGGGCTCCGCCATACCAAACAATACGCGTCTAAATCATACTGACCAAACAAGCAACTCCGGAGCAAATGGAGCGCACCAACATCTTTCGCGGAGCTGATAGCCTACTTGGAGAACTCTCGACCTGTCTAACAGGACCTACGGGCATGAAACGCAGCGTGCCCAGGAAAAAGGGACATCAGTACGAATAATGTACCGAGTATGTAAGGCACATAAATAAGTACATAAAAGACATGGAAGAAATATGGAGTAAATGACTCAACCTGTAAGTCTGGATAACTATGTAAATTATGAAATACTTATAGTGTCATGCATATACGTATGAATGTCATGTCCTGCATATGTACATGTGTTCATAACATTATCAAGCCTTTGAAGGTATCCCATCATATCATCCCGGCCACTGTAGACAAAATCATCAACGTATACCAGCTGATCAGGTGGTGGTGCGTATATAACATCGTAACCTTTTCCCATATCCCATATACATATAATATAAATATATACGCGTATATAACGCCATCTAGTCATGGGTCAATGTACATGTATATACGAATACAATGCATGAGAAGTACGTCAATAAAATCTTTCGGAATGTCATAAGACCATTATGCCTTTGATTAATATCATGAAGTAAACTTTATCAACTTACGTATTTTCTTAGACCCATGAACAGATGATATAATAATAGGACGCATGGGGAATCAAGAACATAAGCATCTCTAGCATTTCTATGAATAGAGTCATTTATGAAAGTTGTGCATTTTCTCGTTTGGTTTGTATCGTATGGATCATGCCAAAAGGAAAGAAGGAATAGTCTTAACATACCTGAGCCGATTCTCTTGACAATCCCTCTAATACACGTCAATTGCGACAAGACCTAACGGCGGATCGAAGTAGGCAAATTCTGTATGATATCTTGATATCATAGCACGTTATTTCTTATCCAACTAATATCCACTCCATTGAAAGATAACACTTGCAATGATGAATAACCACTAAACTTACTCACCCAACGTTGCCGGTCTATAATCTAAAGTGGCAAGCATGCCATAACTCCATTCATATTCTCCAAGTTATCTTATCAACAAAGAGACCAAGAATGGCTTAGCTTAGCTTATCAATCCAAGAATTCTATACGTGTATACAAGGCATCTTATGCCTTATGACTCATCATGCCTATTAGTGCCAATTTGGCTTAGATTTATGCCAAGTGGCAGCCCCAAAAAAGATCTTTATCCACTTAATCATAATCATCCCCACAATCAATAAATTATCGATATAATTAAGAATTATCTCAAATTACTTAAAATACTACTCACTATCATGGTCATGTGGTACCTTGTATGGCATTAGTCCATAAATATCGAGTATCATAGCTCGCACGGTATTTTATCCCAAATTGAAAAACTTCGACGAAATTTGTTTTCTTCAATTTGCTTACCCTCTCACCTTCATGAATTTACTTATCACTTATTTGAAATAGCATAATGCTTATAATCTCAAAATAATCTTATTCCCAAACTTATGTCGATTAACTTACGACGAAACTTTAACATACGAAAACGCGGGATGTAACATCTCATTTTCGAGCTTCCATCAATTTACTTATGGCATATTTTTACGTAAGAAAATATGGGGTGTAACATGTTCCGTGCCTTAGTAAAATTTCTACTTTACAATTTCATACTTACGATCTATTGCGAAAACCGGCTCAAGAGCCAATTGTAACTTAAGCTTGGGCAATTAACCCTGTATTCGAGGACTGTCGTCCAAAAGTCGACCTTCTCGAATTATTAAACTTCGAAACCATAAGACTTTGTAAAGGAAACTCTCAATAATATAGGCCATGGCCATCCCACTCGGGGACTGGTACTTCGAACAGGTTCGAAGTACTGTTGAGAAACAACCACAAAGGGCAAATCTCAAGTTATAAGCTACGGCCGAATAACACGGTTCGGAGACGTTCGAATTCCGTAATAAAATAGGCCTTTGAATATTTTCACCAAATCGGTTAAACAAGGCTACCCTCGGCAAAATCACAAAGGGTTTCGATAACATCAACCCTCGAAAACCTTAAGGGGTACTAAATTGTTCGAACTCTCGAACAAACGTATGCCAAGGCATAACAAAGTTTTCGATAACTCTAACCCTTGATAATCCTAATGGGTACAGAGCTACCTCGTGCTAAGGTATAATAAATTCTTATGTGATTAATCTTTTAAGCCGAAAAAGGAAGAAGCCACTCTTTTGAGGCCATATGGGCCCAATTCAAAGAGCCTAAAGGCTATTATATTTTTTGGGTTCGAGGATCAGCCCTTGCTCAAACGAAACCT
This sequence comes from Nicotiana attenuata, assembly GCF_001879085.1. Lineage (NCBI taxonomy): Eukaryota > Viridiplantae > Streptophyta > Magnoliopsida > Solanales > Solanaceae > Nicotiana > Nicotiana attenuata. Next base: position 53,485 of record NW_017673562.1, read on the forward strand.
AAGGGTTTTTTCTACCCCGCGTTTGAGCAAGTACTCACTCGATGATTGAGACTATATTAGTCCAACTCCGATCAAATCACTTAACTTTCAGATCCACAAACAAACAAAAATTTTGCAAAACAACGACGTGAGTCAAAACCCTTACAAAGTATAAAATATATAAGGCGAAAAGCAAAACAGAGTCTTCGCAAAACCGAATTTCGAGACAAATTAGAAAAGATCTTTCATATATGCAAATATATTTACAATGACCACTCAGGGCCTTACACAGAAATCCAAATAAAAGAAAAAAATTCTAAGTGCCTAATCTTCCCCGGGAGCTCCATCTTTATCTTCTCCGCTCTCGGATCCACTTGCGCTCCCGGAGTCATAATCACCAGAGAGAAAAGCTTCGGCTTTGGCTTCGGCCTCTAGCACTTTTGCATTCACGATATCAGCCATAAGGTCAAAACCACGAGCATGAATCTCTTCGAGAGTCTCTCTCTGAGACTGGCACTTAGCATGCTCAGCAATGCAGGATAATCGAACCTGAGCAACATCAGAAATTTCCTTTGCTCGAGCGTTAGCGACTTCGGCATCAGCTCGGTAGACGGCCACGACCGCCTCCGCATTGGCCTTTACTCTTTCCGCTTCAGATGCGGCCTTTGCAAGCTCAGCGGCCAACCGAGTCTTGAGCTCTTCAATTTTCTTGGCTCGGGCCAAGCTCTCTTCCTTCATGCTCTGGAGTTGACGCTCAACCGAAGATAGCTGGGCTCGAGCAGTATCTTTCTTTGAGGCCAGATGGTCCATGTTCTGCTTCCACCCGAAAGTCTCTGCCTCTTTCATCTTAGCCTCCTCACAGAGCTGCTCGATCTTTTCGGCCTTCTGCCGAACCTGCAGGATCTAAGTGTTAGTCTCCAATATCAAATTGATATGTCAAGCTCCCAAAAATTTATATTACCTGCTCGATGAGATCGGTCTGCTCCTTATGAGCTATTGCTAATTCAGCTCGGAGGTCCCTGATCTCCTCTCCTTTTTGTACATAGAGGAGTTTGAGGGCATCTCTCTCCTCCGTGAGCCTTTTGAGATCGGCCTCACACCGGTTCAGCTCAGCTCGGGATTTGGAAAATGTTTCCTGATGAAGCGTCACAACCTATGGAGAAAAGAAGAAATCAGACAAAAGGAAATAAAAGCAAACATAAACCTAACAACGGGGGCTAAAATCTACCTAGCTCAGGAGTCGCTGAGCCTCATCAAAAATTATCGATGCATCCAGGTTGGAAACTTCATCGACCCCCGTGAAGCGGCCACGGAATAAGTCATCCCCTTCTTGGGCCATTCCCACATCGGGGGTCTCCAAAGACTGGTCCTCCCGAAATTGCCCCTCAGAAAATATGGGGAGGGCCGGCGTATCATCAATATTGATTACCCCAAGCAAGACACTTGGGACGCTCTCTCCTTTTCGGAGAACTTCCGAACCAGGCCCTTAAGGCACACACGCCGATTTTTCGTCACGACGGACAGGCTCACTCACCGATTGTTCGTCACGGCGGTAGACATCTTCAGCCTCTGATGACTCGAGGACTTTGCGCGGATAATCTTCCGAGATTTCCTCGATCTGAAGATGAGCCTCCTCGACTGTCACCGGCTCAATTGCTTTGAAGCTTCGGTGCTTCCCTTCTTTTGAGACACCAACTCATAATCAACATCTTCTTTCTCTTCTTCTTCATCTCGTAGCTTTTGGACTACATAGGCAGGCGGAGCGGCAATATCATTCTTCGACTTACGAGCTTTTCTCTTTTTGGGCTTCGGAGTATCGGAAGACGAGACCCTTTTCCTTTTCTTCTCTTTCGACGGCTTCGGAACCTCCTGTTCCCCAAGCGGGGGCGGCCTCATTTCGGCAACATCTTCGAGACCTTCATAAAAGGAAATCAAGTACAAATGAAAACAAACATTTCACAGAAGAGCATCAAAAAGCGTATAAGATAAGCTTACCATGATTCTTGGCCTCCCATCAGCCCTTCGCTAAATCGCTGCACGAGCGTTCAACATATGTAGAAGTCGACTCCAGCTTCCGAACCCAACTTTCGAGGTTCAGGATTGCACCGAGCACCCAGGGAATCGCTACATCATAAAAAAAGATGTGGGTGAGAAAAGATGTGAGTAAAGAAAGATAAAAGAAACAAATAAATCAACATAAGGTGTTGATGGGTTTGTACTTACGCTTCATGTTCCATTCCTCGGGGAATGGCATCTTCTCGGCCGGGATTATATTGGAGGTCCTCACTCGGACAAACCGACCCATCCATCCCCGATCCTTATCCTCGTCTGTACTCGAGAACAACACCTTTGTGGCTCGGCAATGGAGCCTTATTAATCTGCCTCGATAGAGACAGGGGCTATACAATGTAATGAGGTGGTCGAGGGTAAATGTCATCCCTTCGACCTTGCTCACAAAGAATCGGAGCAAGATAACAATGCACCAAAAGGAAGGGTGTTTCTGGCCAAGATTTATTCGGTATTGGCGGCAGAAGTCAAGGATAAACGGATCAACGAGACCCAGTATAAAGGGGTAAGTGTAAGGACTTAAGAACCCTTCTACGTAAGTGGTGATGTCCTCTTCAGGGGAAGGAATCGCCACCTCTTTGTTTTCCGGGTGGCAATCCTTTTTCACCTGCTCGAGATCGCCTTCGGTTATCGAGCATATATATCTCGATATGGGCTCACATCGGCCAGGGACCGAAGAGGGTTTCTCGACTTTGAAGTCGGAGGTACGATCGCACGACCCCAGAACACACTCCTTGATGCGCGTCTCCACCGGCGCTTTATCGCCGGCTGGGCGCGATGAAGAGGCTTTTTCCTTTTGAGGAACGGTTTTAGATATTTTCTCCATGACTATGTAAGTTCAGAAAAAAGAAGAAGATGAAATTTTTTGTTTTAAGAGAGGATTAGCGAACGACATGTAAATAATTTGCGCAATTGAGGAACTTGAAGGAAGTAGGAGAGCTTTGAAGATTAAGAAAAGTTTTGAAAGTAAAGTTTGAGAAAATTATGAGGAGGGTTTATTTAAAATGTTTGCCAGGACGGTTCAAAGGCATTAGTGGCCAACCATCAACAGGCATTAATTAATGATCTTGAGAACTGTACAGACGCGACGCTTCAGTCACCTCCATCGCTTACGTCACGAGGGTGACATCAGAATTGGTCGATGTGCAAAATCGAAGGCTCGGTTCGTTTCTTCTCACTACACTCTAAGAAATGAGGGGACTATCTGTATACGGTATAAATCGGGTTTGCCCGATTCTGCTAATTAATCGACACTAGGGGATCACATCGAGGGCCAGCCTCGTAATAGATCGGGCTATAGCACGAAGATGAGGTATCGAGTTCAAGAATCGTGGTGTCCGTCGAGACCGAGGCTAGCAGCAATCCAGAACTAAGTATGACCGACTTCGAGTGAAATGCAATAACGGAAAGGCGAGATATTCGTAACCGGTCGGAGATCACGGCGGGAATCTCGGAACAGATCAAATCAAGGGCGGTTATTTGTACCAATCATGGGATTTACTTCCATAGTAAGAATTGTATTATAATTAGGATTCCTTTAGTATATAAAGAGGGATCTCCATCATTTGTAAACACCTTACATTCACGAATACAAAAGCAATATAATTTTTCTGTCTTTGCTCATCAACTTGCTGCTCTTTAACTGTTCTTACTTTGCCAAGCTCGAAGGTTCATTAGCTCGAGGGCATTGATCAAACACTGGTTTGCTTTGTATTATTGTCAATTTACATCATTTATCTTTACGTTTATCAATTACTACTAGGTGAAATCGCATATCCTTAAAACTACATTATAAGTTTAATTGTTATCCAGTTTTTAGGGTAAACAGATGGATACATTATATTTGTTTTGCATTATATATACCAGTCTTGGTTTTTATGACCTTGGTGGTACAAATTGTTACTCTTTTTATTTTTCCGAAAATAAAACTGGTGCTTTAGCGCGGTACTCCCTTACTGGCAAAATATTATTGCTAAAAGATTGAAATGATAAAGGTGAAGTATGACATAATCTAATTAATCTCGCTAAATCTAAGGCAGACGAACAAACATTGACCTCCTTTTATAAATGTATGATCTTAAATGAAATACATAATTTAGGCTGTTAGCTGTAGCCTGAGTTTATATTACATACTCATTTTTGGCGATACCAAATGAAATGAATTAATGAATATACGAAATAAAACATATACAAATTTTATTCTTCTTAATTTTATTCCTAAGTCGAGTGGTAATGACAACTGAAAAATCGCTTTCAAAGCCATCTATATGCTGTCGATTATACCAAAGTAGTTCTGGAAAATGTTTTCTTTACTCATACGCACCGGCTAGTTCCTTCTACGTCACAGGAAGAAAATAAATATTTTGTGACCTTTTTTTTTGGTCGATTCAATCTATATAATACATAACTGCCACTATTTGAAGAAATTAAGCGGTAGATTAGAAGCAAATTTTGCGATTAAAGGTAACCGCTTCAATTAACAACAACAATAACAAATCCTATTCCTGGAAGGGTAGAGAGACTATTTTCGATAATCGCTTCAATTAGAAAACAGAAAATGGCGATTTGTGGATGCATTTAGCCGCAGCCTAGTCAGCCGCTTCAGATACTGAAGAGCTTTGAGGGAATTTGCCTGAACCGCTTGGCATGTTCAATTGCAGTGCAACGCTTTTTTGGTAGGGCTGTTCAAAATCGAGCCGAAACCGTTAAGCGAACCGAACCAATGACTTATTGGCTTATTGGTATCGGATTATCGGGATAATGGATGGTTAACCAATTGAGATTTGTAATTAAAGGCTTGACGGTTTGGAGACGAATTACTCAATTTTCTTATCGGATAAACTATTAACCCGTTAAGAATTTTTATATTTACACTTGTACCCATATGTATAAACTTGTTACTAGGGTAATTAGAATGGGGCCTTATATATTAAGGTAAATAATTATATCGGGATGACCTCTGCAACATCATAATCATTTTTGGCGGAGTATAGCAGTCAATTATTTTATCAACATGACAGCAAGCAACTAATTTTCCTCATAAGGTCTAGTTGGAAATGAAAATACTCCAACCCATTGTTCTTTGTTCTTAGATGAAAATCAGATAATTAGCCATGCCCTACCACCCTAATCTTTCGTTAGAAGAACGTCTACATATTCTAAATAATCATACTGGGTAGGATGTATCTTCTTAAGATTTAAATGTTTTTCATCAACATTTGTTAGATATTAAACTTTTTTAGCCTCTAGATGAAAATGTAGAACGCACCGGTTTCAATAGCACAGCAATAATTACTATTCAAATGTTAGCAAGTTAAATTTTCGCAGTCCTTGATAAAAAAAGGAAATAGGTATTGATTGTTCAAGCAACTACACTGCAATATTATTATACGATATTGATTGTTCCTACAGTGGCCAATAATTTATTATTATTTTTTGGCCGTTTGGTATTGGTTGTTCAAAAAATTTTTATTTAATTTAGCCGATAAATCGCTCGATAATCGTTAATCCGATACCAATTCGCCCGTTGTCTTATTGGATGGCTAACGGATTACTACATTTATAATCCGATAATAAGCCGAACCGTTAAACGTAATTATCCGCCCAATCCGCCCGATAAGCACCCCTATTTGTTGGTGTGTTTTGTGGCGGTGCCGACAATCGCTTCATTTGAAGTGTTTTGCGGCTGATAATTGGTCCATTTTGCAGCATTTTTTTTTAAATTATAATTAAAAAAAGGATGTTTTAAATCCTCAGAATTTACGAATTTTTTAAAAAGATTATGAGAAATGATAAGAAAAGTTAAATCTTTTTAGTTAAACAATTTATTCAGCTCCAGAGAATAAAGGTCAAAATACCAACAAAAGTATACGCACCTAGGTCTATGGTCGGTCAAAACTTTTTGTCTCGATTATTTAATTTAGTTATTCATATTAACTCTTTAGTCCTTACCTAATTAAGATATTGTCCACATATAATTTCTATTGTATTATCCGGACAAATTTATTCATATTGTTACACTATCCGGTTAAATTTATCCATATCATCAGTTGACTTTTAAAAATTACCCCTCGATTGTTAGGTAATCCAAAATCTCATAATTTTCTTTTATTTAAATCACTTGTTGTTCTTCTTGCTCCACTATTTTCAGAAATTACTGTTGATGTGAATGTTAAAGGTACTAGACTATATACAAATAATTTATGGATAATTTTAATTACCATTGCACTCACTTCTCTTCTTGTGATAATGAGTTTGGAATTGATTTGAAATTTTATTTGGTTTTCAACCATATACACACCATAGAATTCAGTGTGTCTATTTATTGTGTATTATGTGTAGCTTCTCATCATGTATATACAAATATGTTCGAATATATTTTATTACTGTCTGATTAGTATAGAGTTCGATCGACTAATTTAAGAGTGCACAATGCGTAGGCATTTGATTAAAGCAAAGTTGAATTCGTCA
>NW_017673562.1:65000-97581 GCF_001879085.1 Nicotiana attenuata
GCTCGAGTACTTATAGAGATGGATATTAGCAAGGAGTTACCTAAATGTGTTAAAATCCAAGACCCTTCAGGAAAAGAGTTTGAGCAAGAGGTGAAGTATGACTGGGTTCCCCAGTATTGTAAGAAATATTTGATGGTGGGGCATGATTGTGAAAGAGATCAGGACAGACCTAGAACAACAAACAGAAGAGTACAAAATGAACAGCATCAGCCTAAACAACAAGGCAGGAGTACCAATGTAAGTGGAAACATACAGCAAGCCAGGAAAGCAACAACTCAATGGGTGGAAATAGGGCCAACAAAGCAGGTACAGAAGGACATGGGCAAACAGATTGATCAAGGAGATGAAGCACAGAATCCAAAAGCAGATCAACAAGTATGGACTAAAGCAAAGGGCAAGGTGGGACTGACAAGTCCTATACAGCAAGTGATAAAGACTACAAATGGCTTTTCTCCATTGAGAGAAGTAGCAAATGAAGGTAAAATATGTTGGGCAGATGATGATAAAGCTGGATGTAGTAGGGTAGAAGGAGAAGGGATAATTCCAACTAACCAGAAACCTATATGAAGATAGTGACATGGAATGTGAGGGGGTTTAATAAAGTTCATATGCAAAAGGAGATGAATGTTTTCTTGGAAAATCAAAAAATAGATCTTATAGCAGTAGTTGAGCATAGAGTACAGAGTAATAAAGAAAGGGAGGTTATAAATAAATGTGCACCAGGCTGGAGTTGGTGCTCAAACAGTAAGGTGAATGAAAGAGGTAGAATCTGGATTCTATGGGATGCAAATAGTATTCAATTCACTATGTTGCAATCTCATACCCAATATATTCATGGTATAGTCAGAAATAGCAACTCCAGCAAGCAGTTTGCATTTACAACTATATATAGACTACATACTGTTGCTCAAAGATATGACATGTGGGAAGAATTAAGGAAATTTGACTCGTAGACAGATAGTAATTGGCTGCTCATGGGGGACTTTAATGCTGTAATGGACAAAGAAGATAGGGTAAATGGTACAGAAATACAAGACAATGAAATCAAGGATTTTAGAGCTCTAATGGAGGATTGCAGCTTCAATGAACTAAGAACTGTGGGAAGAGCATACACATGGACAAATAGTCATGTGTTTAGTAGAATTGATAGAGCTATTGTAAATGCACAGTGGATGATGAATATGCCACCATTACAAGTTGCAGTGATGGATCCTCACTTCTCTGATCACTCTCCTTTATGTATAGAGGTGGAGCAGGAATGAAGTATAAAGGGAGACCTTTCAAATTCTTCAACTGTCTTACTGAACATGCAGAGTTTGAAGAAATAATAAGAAGCAGCTGGAAAAGGGAGAATAAAAATATGAAGGGTATATGGTATAATCTGAAACAGATCAAAGAAGGGATGAAGAGTTTGAACAGAAGAGAGTTCTCCAATAGAACAAAGAAGGTGCAGCAGATAAGGGAAGAATTATCAACTATTCAAGCACAGATGAGAACAACTAACACTACAGCTGATATGTTTGAGGTGAAGAAAATCACAAAACAACAACTGGAGAAATGGAGTAATATAGAAGAGAGCATATATAAACAAAAGGTCTAGAATAAAATGTCTTCAGCTAGGTGATTCCAACACAGCTTTTTTCTTTGCAAGCATGAAAGGGAGAGTAGCACAGAATCAAATAAAGAGTTTAACAGATAACAATGGAAGAGTGATTAGTAATTCAGAGGGTATTGAGCAGGAGATAATAGGGTTCTATGAAGGGTTATTAGGGAGATCAACAAAAAACATGCCTACTATTAATCCTAGCATAATGAGGATTGGTCCAAGACATACAAGATCACAGCAGCTTCAACTCATAGAACCTTTTACTAAGGAAGATGTGCAGACAGCCTTGCAGGGGATAGGTGACTCAAAAGCCCCAGGTGGAGATGGTTTCACTGCCTACTTCTACAAGAAGACTTGGCATATAATTGGAGAAGATATCACAGAAGCTATCCTGAAGTTTTTTGATGATGGCATAATGTTTAAGCCAATAAATAGGACAACAGTTACTTTGATTCCAAAAGTGAAAAATCCTACATTTATAAAGCAGTTTAGGCCAATATCCTATTGCACTATAGTTTACAAAATTATTTCCAAAATGCTCACAAATAGGCTGCAGTTAGTAGTGGGAGACTTAGTTGATTTGAGTCAGGCAGCCTTTGTTCCAGGGAGGATACTTAGTGACAATGTCCTACTGGGGCATGAACTTGTTAAAGGTTATGGGAGAAAAGGTGTATCACCAAGATGTATGGTCAAAATTGATATGCAAAAGGCATATGATACTGTAGAATGATGTTTCCTTGAACAAGTCCTTACAGAGATGAATATCCCAGGAAAATTTCTTCTTGGATCATGGCATGTGTTACTACAGTGTCTTATGCTATTGTGATTAATGGAAAGCCAACAACTCCTTTTGATGCCAAGAGAGGAGTTAGACAAGGTGATCCATTATCACCATATTTGTTTGTCTTAGCTATGGAATACCTTACAAGGAGCTTGAAGACACTTAGAGAGAATCCTGATTTTAATTACCATCTTAAGTGTGAGAAGCTGAATATAATTTAACTCAGTTTTGCAGATGACTTGTTACTATTTTGCAGAGGAGATGTGGTGTCTGTAGAACTACTGTATGATTGCTTTCAACAGTTTTCAAAGGCTTCAGGGTTGATTGCTAATCAGGAGAAAAGCAACATCTACTTTGGAGGGGTTACTGAAGATATGCAGCAAAACATTATTCAATGCTTAGGTTTTTCTAAAGGCTCCTTGCCTTTCAGATACTTGGGAGTCCCATTGAGTAGTAAAAGATTATCTGTTGCTCAATGCCAACCTCTGCTAGATAAGATGGTAGGCAGAATCAAAAACTGGACAGTAAAATTCTTGTCCTATACAGGCAGGTTACAGCTGACCAAGAGTGTTCTGTTTGCTATCCAATCATTTTGGTCACATATATTTCCCCTACCTAAGAAGATATTACAAGCAATTGAGACAATCTACAAGAGGTTTCTGTGGACAGGTGAAACAGAAACCAAAGCAAAAGCCTTAGTAGCTTGGAGACAGTTATGCTGGCCACAATCAGCAGGGGGTCTAAATATCACAGTATGGTCATATGGAATAGAGCTGCTCTAATCAAACAACTGTGGAATCTAAACATGAAGAAGGACAGATTGTGGATACAGTGGATTCATGCTTACTACATCAAGAGATAAGTAATATGGCAAGCAAAAGCTAACCAAGCTTCATGGTTGGTACAAAAAATTCTGGGAGCTGGTAAGTACCTAACTGTATAGCAATTGAAGAAGTGTTGAGCATGAAGAAGTACTCCATCAGACTGATATACAACAAATTGAGAGGTGATCTACCTAAAGTGGAGTGGAGGAGAATTATGTGTAATAATTGGGGAAGTCCTAAATGGAGATTCATCTTGTACTTGGCAATCCTGAAAAGACTATATACAAGAGACAGACTACTGGGATGGGGCATAGCAATAAGCTCGACATGCTCATTATGTGAACGTGTAGCAGAAAGTCATGAGCACCTGTTCTTTCAATGTATCTACTCAGCAAATATATGGCATAAACTACTACAATGGATGGGGATCCAAAGGAATATACAAGGTTGGCAGGCTGAAAAGCAGTGGGCAATAAAGCATGGTTCAGGAAAGAAGCAAATATGTGCAACATTCAGAATGGTACTTGCCTGTACAGTTTACTATATTTGGCAAGAACGAAATTGGAGAACCTTCAGAGGAACACAAAGAAGCAGCGAGGAAATAATCAAACTGATAATCCAAGAAGTGCATTGTCGTGGAATAATGAATTCTAAGATAGCGAGACATTTATAGAATTTTGATTTTATCCATAGTTTGTAGATGAATAGCTATGTAGATCTGAGGACACTAGATTTGGGGCTGCATGTCCAAATCTATGTGATTTGAGGGTTCTTGATATACTTGTAAATATTTCCCTGGTAATAAGAAATTTAATTACCAAAAAAAATATTTATTCAATAAATACAACTCATAATTTCATAATGAAAAATATAAATATAATATTATGATATTATATATAAGACAAACATATTATATATATAACACAAATTAATAATTATTAAAATGTTGATAGGTTTTTTTATAAAAATAATAAAATACTTATCTTTTTATACTTTTGATGAATTCAAAATTATAATTTAGCAAAAGTATATTACATTATTTAAATTTTCAGCTAACTATAAAATGAGAAAGGTAATCAAATATTAAAGTAGAAAAGAATGTATGAAAAGAGGGAGCTAAATATAATTTTTGAATAGATTAAAAAATAAAATATAAATAGAAACACTCAAATAAAAATTATCAATAAATTTACTGTGTAACATAGGTTTAAAAAATAATTTTTTTTAGAGTAATGTAACGACCCGGCCGGTCGTTTTGAGAGTAATAGCCCCGATCCCCTATTTACTGCTTCCCCGTTATCTGTTTCTGCTTATGTGACTTGCCGGGAGGTTTTGTTTTTGGTTTCGGAGTATTTTGGGACACTTAGTCCCTAAACGAAAGCTTAAGTCTTAGGATTTTGACCGTAGTCGGAACTGTGTGAAGATGACTCCGGAATGGAGTTTCGTCAGTCCCGTTAGCTCCGTTGGGTGATTTTGGACTTAGGAGCGTGTCCGAATTGTGTTTTGGAGGTCTGTAGCTGAATTAGGCTTGAAATGGGAAGAAGTCGAATTTTTGTGAAGTTTGACCGGAAGTGGACGTTTTGATATCGGGGTCGGATTCCGATTCTGGAAGTTGGAGTCGTCCACAATGTTGAATATGACTTTTGTGCAAAACTTGAGGTCAATCGGGTGTTTTGATTGGTTTCGGCATCGGTTATAGAAGTTTGAAGTTTCAAGTTCATTAAGTTTGGATTGGAGGATGATTTTTGTTTTTGTTGTTGTTTGATGTGTTTTGTGGGCTCGACTAAGTTCATATGGTGTTTTAAGACTTGTAGGTATGTTTGGTTAAGGTCCCGGGGGCCTCGGGTTGATTTCGGGTGGTTAACGGATCATTTGGACTTGTGAAGGAATTGCAGATTTTCTGAAGAGTCCGGTTCTTCTTCGCGTTCGCGAGGGAAGTCTCGTCTTCGCGAAGAGGAACTGGAGGCAGGTGAGATTTTTGTGCTTCGCGATCGCGATGGAGGTCCTGCGTTCGCGAAGCACTGAGGTACTTGGTCTATGCATTCGCGATAGAGGTCCCACGTTCATGTAGAGGAAATGGCCAGCTGGGTCCCCAGGCCCTTTTGCCCCGCGTTCGCGATATTGGTCCCGCGTTCGCATAGGGTTGAGTTGAGTGACCTTCGCGTTCGCGATATGAACGTCGCTTTCGCGATGAAGGAATTCTGGGCTGGAGTAAGTTGCTCTTCGAGAATGCGAGAGTTCTTCTGTGTTCACGAAGAAGGGATGCCTGGGCAGTATTAAACATTTCAAAATCAAGGGTTTGGCCATTTTTATCAAAACTTGAGATAGAGAGCTCAGATTTGGACGAGATTTTGAGGGATTTTCAGAGGCATCGATTGAGTAATGATTCTATACTTGATTTTGGTTATATCCCACTAATCTATCATTAATTCCATCTTTTAATTTCGAATTTGGGTTGAAAAATTTAGAAAAATGGGAGAAGTTCTTCAACTAAGATTTTGGTTTTTGATTTGATTTTGACATCGGATTTTGATAATTTTGGTACGAGTGATCTCGTGAGTGAATGAGCGCTCATATTTTGTGACTTTTACACGATTCTGAATGTGGGCCCGAGTCGACTTTTTGCGTCGATTTTCTAATTTCTTGTTTAAGCCTTGATTTCATTAATTAGATTAGTTTCTTATAGTTATATTTATGGTATGTAATTGCTTTTGGCTAGATTTGGGCCATTTAGAGTCGGATATTCGTGGAAAAGGCATTGTTACCGATTGCTTGAGCTTGCTTCGAGGTAAGTGGCTTGTCTAATGTTGTGTGGGAGAACTCCCCTTAGGATTTGGTACTGTTGTGATATGTTGACGTCTACGTGAGGTGACGAGTGCGTACACGAGCTATTTGTTGTGGAATCCGATTTTTACTGAGTAATAACCTGTTTCTTCTTAATTGAGTTATACCAACATGTGTTGTTATCCTGTTTAACCTAGAATAGCATGTCTACGTGCCTTAAGTGCTTATTTGAATTCTGTGCATCATGGTTAGTGGACTTTTTCTTTGACTTGTACTTAGTCTAAATTGTAGGATTTCTTGCTGTAACTGTTATTTCCATTGTCTTGAGCTGCGTATTTACTCTGGGACTACGGGACGGTATCCCTGGAGACCCCCCTGCATATTTACTTTGGACTACGGGACGGTATCCCGGAAGATTCCCCTGCACTTTTACTTTTGGGACTACGAGACATTATCTCGGGAGATCCCCTATTGTATTAATCCTGTGTACCGTACTGTTATTTTTTCGTGATTTTCTCTTTGTTAAATTTCAGTCTCTTATTACACTACGATATTTTTACACTGCCTTATTTATTACATATATACCAGTAGGGTCCGGACCTGCCCTCGTCACTACTCGACCGATGTTAGGCTTGGCACTTATTGGGTACCGTTGTGGTGTACTCATGCTACTCTTCCGCACATGTTTTTGTACGCATATTCAAGTACCTCCTACCAGCCTCGCTTTTAGTTGCATACTTGTTGCTGCTCCGGAGACTTCAAGGTATATTTGCCCGCATCCGCAAACCTCATAGTCTCCCTCTATCTCTTTGTGTTGTTCTTCCCTTACTTCTTCTAGATACTGATGTATAGAACAATTAGACAAATTCTTAGAAGCTTGTGACTTACGATGTTCCGGGTCTTGGAGAAATTCTGTGTATATTCGAGAGTTGGTTTTTGTACATACCGAGCGGTTCATACCGGTTATTTGAAAATTGTGAAACTAACTTTGGATATTTAGACTTCATGCTAAATCACACTAAAGGAATTTTTTTTTTTTTTTTTTTTTTGTGTTAAAGATTATACCAAATCAACAATTAAGAGATTAGAAGAAATTACGAATGCAGTAAAAGTAATCCGGACTTAGTATCAACAAAACATTATTGCACCACCAAAGGATGTGGTGCAGTGGATGGGACTGCTCCTCCCTTAACCAGAGATCTCAAGTTCGAGCCCTGGGTATGGAAAAATCCTTGGTAGGGAGCGCTCCCCCCGAAAGGGGCCCTACGCGGCGTGAATCCGGATATAGTCGGGCTCCAATGCGGGTACCGGACACCGGGTGGGAAACCAAAAAAAAGAAAAATATTATTGCATATATATACATAATTTACATAAACATTTTCACTTATTTATTTTGCTTTTTAAGATAAAGTTGGACAGATGTTTCTCTCTGCTGTTCCTCTGTTCCTCCCATGCTGAAGATCTCTTTTTTCACCCCAAGCATTGATACAAAGATGGAGCTTCTTGCTAGCTATCAGAAATTCAAGAGCTTGAAATGGACTCAATATGTTCATCACCAGCTCCTTGAAAGTCTCCATCCTTAGCTTATCAGCTTCTTCTACAACGTGCATTAAACACTTAGCATGTTTATCGAGGGCCTCCTCTGCTTCACCACATATTTCAGCAAAATTTCCCACTTCATTGGCGATAATGGCAATTGGCTGATCAGCTATCTCCTCCTGCAAGCTGGCGAGCATCTGTGACAACCGGTTTTCTTGCCTTATCGTCTTCATCTGTAACTCGTCAACTGATTTCAGCTGTATGGTCGAGAGCTCACCGAGGTCTCCATATCTCTTACCTTGGAGATAGTTAGAGAGATGAGATTCGAGTTCTCTGCCACCAAGCGCATAAACAAGCCGAATGAAACTGGATGGACGGCACCCAGAGATCCAGAGCATGGAGCTTTCTAAAGTGGTGCACCAAGTGGGAGCAAGGTAGGCACTGACATCATTACGTGCAAAATGTCTGCGGTTGTCAATGTAGTCTTGGAAGTGTTTGATGGATTTTGCAATGAGTTGTTTTAGGTGGCTGTCGCTGTTAGCGCTAGTGCGATAGGTGCTGGCGGAGGAGGAGGAGGAATGGTGGTGGGCATGGAGGAGCTCCAAGAGGTCTTGTTCTTGGAGCTTCATCCATTCTTGAAAGCATAAGTGTTGAGCTTCTTGATCACTTACATTGACGGAAGTCATCTTACTTTTTTGCATGTGAATGAACACTAGGTATTTGTAATGTTAATGAAATTTGGAACTATTCACATCCAATCCTGTTATCCTAACGAGGAGCACGTCTTGTTCTTTTGTCCTTCGCTTTTTTGCCGATTTTGAATCTTTATAGTTTTATATAGTATAACAAACCAAAAAGATTTTGTTTGCATTAATAATTACGGTAGTATGGAGTTATCTGCAAAATTTGCATGAATGTACATAAAAGTTTAAACTATTAGAAATGAGATGTTTTTTTAAAGGTTTGCACCAAGCTTATATACGTATGGATCTGTTTTTTTTTCTTTGCCCGCATAAATAATTTTGTAAATTAGTGGCCGTAAATTTTGAACTTAGGACCTCTACCTATTCATTCTTCTGTTAAGAGTCATTAGTGGAGATATACTTTGTACACTCTTTTATATTTACCTTCCTAATCCTAATGTGGAAATGTCCAAAGGTATTTATGTTGTAATATTTTCCAATGTTTAACCATGTGGTAACTTGCATGGAAAATCATAAACAAGTGTCAAGTGTTCAACCATGTGGCAAATTGCATACAAAGTTATAAACAAGTGTCATACATTTGTCATGGCTTAAGCCCCTCAATTAGCCTATAAATAGGCTTACAAGTAGACATCATGGAGCAGTATATTCTTCACTTTGCTTCTTTCGTTCCTTTTCTTCCTTCTTAAAACATTTATAGTCTACTTTATTTTGTTCCCTCTTTTAATATAGCTGGGTTTGTAATTTACTATTTTGCTGATTCCTGTATCCTCCCTAATAGAGGTAGGCTTGTTTAATCCTGGGGAAACATTTCACATTGCTGAAATAGTTTCTTAGGACAGTGCCTAGCACGGCTCAAGCCAGTCCGTATATCCGTTCACAAATAATATTATTACAGTATTATTATTATTATTAATTTTTCGGTGTCATTTCCCTACAATCTAAGAAACTATGGCAAATAACACTGATGCTGAAAATACTACTGATACCGCCAATATTGGCGTTACGTCAGCTGCTCCAGCCCCAGTCGCACTGCCATATGCCAGGCCATTTCCAGATGTGTCAAATATTGAAATTTTTGCCAATGAAAATTCAAGCGTTGGCAAGAACGTATTTTCTCACTGCTTGATGTCCATGGTGTTGCACATGCACTGCTGCATCCACAACCTAGTGCAGACGCTGATAATAAAATAATGGAATCATGGCAATATGCCAACAAGGTATGTCGTCATACAATATTGCAAACTATTTCTAACGAACTGTTTGACGTGTATTGCAGTTATAAAGAAGCAAAAGCTATATGGGAAGCTTTAATTAAAAAATTCACTGCTGAAGATGCTACAAAATAAAATTTGTAGTAGGAAAATTTTATCAATGGCATATGAGGGATGATAAAGAGATGAACCTACAAATCAATGAATTTCAAAAATTGTTAGAAGACTTAAAGGCCGAGGGAATGTCTTTACCAGAAAAGTTTGCTGCTGGAGTGCTAATTGAGAAGCTGCCTGACTCATGGAGTGACTACAAAAACAACTTAAAGCACAAACAGAAAAATTTCACCATTGAGAAAATTGTGACCCACATCCTAATTGAAGATTCCAACAGAAAAGAATTTGCCAAAGCTAGGATGACATCTCTCAAAGCAAACTTCGTGCAAAGCAGCAACAACAACCGCAAAAGGTACGAGAATAAGTCTCAAGGTTGCAAGCCTAAAAATCCTAACCTTAAAAGAAAAAAAGGCTCTTGTTTTGTTTGTGGAAAACCGGACCATCATGCCTCACAGTGCAAGTACGGAGCAGAAAATGACAAAGGAAAAACTAATACTCCTAAGGCTAAGTTAGCCGAAGGAGGTGATATTATTGCAGCTGTCATTTCTCAAGTAAACATTGTAGCACATGCAAAAGAATGGGTGATAGACTCTGGGGCTACTCGGCATATTTGTGCAAATCGAGAAGCATTTTCCTCTTATAATCCTATAGAGGATGATAGAGAAGAAGTCTACCTTGGAGACTCAAGTACTACCAAAGTCTTGGGTAAGGGTAAAGTTCTCCTGAAACTCACTTCGGAAAAATTTTTAGCCCTTGTTGATGTACTGCATGTTCCTACTATGAGGGCAAACTTGATCTCTGTATCCTTGTTGGGAAGAGCCGGAGTGAAAGTGTCATTTGAATCTGATAAGATCATAATGACCAAAAATAATGTGTTTGTGGGAAAGGGCTATTGTAACCAGGGACTCTTTGTACTTAAGATCATTGCATGCTAATTGGATATGGAGAACATAGTGCTGCATATAGATTTCTTGTTTTAAAAGTGATGTTCTTGATTGCAATACTATAATTGAGACAAAGAATGTTGAATTCTTTGAACATATTTTTCCACTATCTGATAAAATTTCTCATACACCTGTTAAAATAAATAGTTTGAAATTACCTCTAATAAGGAATTGAGAAGGAGTAAAAGGCCTAGGAAAGAATATTTTTCATATGGAAATGATTTTCAAACTTTTCTTGTCGATAATAAACCATCAAATTATTTTGAAGCTATATCGTCTTCAGATGCTAAACATTGGAAAGAGGCAATAAAAGTTGAAATTGATTCTATTATGAAAAATAATACATGGATTTTAACTGACTTACCTCATGGTGCAAAACCTATTGGTTGTAAATCGATTTTCAAAAAGAAATTTAATCCAGATGGATCTTTAGATAAATATAAAGCTCGGTTAGTAGCAAAAGGATTTTCTCAAAAATAAAATATACATTATTTTGATACATTTGCACGAGTGACTAGAATTTCTTCTATTCGAGTTTTAATTGCCTTAGCTTCAATCCGTAAGCTTTTTATCCACCAAATGGATGTCAAAACTGCTTTTTTGAATGGTGATTTAGAAGAAGAAATTTATATGGTTCAACCTGAAGGATGTGTCATTCCTGGACAAGAAAATAAAGTTTGTAAATTAATTAAATCTCTTTATGGCCTTAAACAAGCTCCTAAGCAGTGGTATGAGAAATTTGAACAAGTCTTACTGAGAGATGAGTTTTCTTCCGTTGAGGTGGAGAAATATGTTTATACTAAAGTTGTAGACAATGATTATGTGATAATATGTCTATATGTTGATGACATTCTTATATTTGGTACAAACTTAAATATTGTGCAAAGTACAAAATTATTTCTGTCAGCTAATTTTGATATGAAAGATCTGGGTGAAGTAAATACAATATTGGGAGTTAAAGTTATAAGGAGTGAAGATGGAATAATGTTGTCACAAGAACATTATGTTGAGAGACTTCTTAAGAAGTTTGAATATTTTAATGTCATATCTGTGAGCACTCCTTTTTATGCTAACTCTAAAGTTGAAAAAGAATAATGGTGACCCAGTTGCTCAGTCTAAATATACTCAGATTATTGGGAGTCTGATGCATTTAGTGAATTTTACAAGGCCTGATATAGCCTATGCAGTGTGTAGACTGAGTAGATATACTCATAATCCCAATAAAGAGCATTGGTCTGCATTAGCTAGACTAATGAAATATTTGAGAGGAACCATGAATTATGGTATCCTATATAGTGAATTTCCTTCTACTTTAGAAGGGTACAGTGATGCAAACTGGATCTCTGATTCAGATGAGACAAAATCCACTAGTGGTTATGTATTCACCCTTGGTGGTGGTGTAATATCGTGAAAATCAGCTAAACAGACGATCATTGCTAGATCAACTATGGAATCAGAGTTTGTAGCTCTAGAGTTAGCTGGCTCTGAGGCTGACTGGCTAAGAAATTTCTTATCTAATATCCCTTTAACAAAGGACGTATTGCCTCCTATGACTATGCATTGTGATTGTCAAGCGACAATAGCTATTGCAAAGAATAAATCTTATAATTGTAAAAGTAGACACATGAAATTGAGACATGATATCATAAAACAGTTGTTGAGAGATGGAATAATCTCCATTGACTATGTGAAGCCAGAGATAAATTTGGCCGATCCTCTGACTAAACCCGTGGGAAGAAAATTAATTCTTCAAACCTTAAAAGAGATGGGGTCAAGGCCGACATATTGTCAATAAAGATGGTAACCCAACCTATGTGATTAGAGATCCCATGAAGTAGGTTCATATGGGTAATAACAAGTCGATATTGGCACTGAAGTACTAAAAGAGAGTGCTTAACTGCTACTAATTGAGAGGCTGAGTTATAACTCTTAATGAAATTCACAGTCCTTATGGATGGTGTACTTAAAAGCAATATACACTTGATGGATTCACCTATATGAGAGTGGAGTGGGCCGCTCATATGAGATTTTGGCCTAGTCTCTAGAGCTCTCGTGAATAATCAGGCATGCGCATGGCCTATTGGGCGCAAAACCACGTTGAACAGCAAAATTACCGGGAGTCGAAATGTGATTGATAAAATCTCTGACTTACAATAAGAATTATTGGTTCATAGAAATATTATATTTCACCAGTAATTCTGTGAGTTAAACTTTATTGATCTAAGTTTGGTTCATAGTCCAAAAGACACCAAACCTATTGCATTTGGACCATACAAATACAGCAAATCTTACTCTTCTTTGTATGAATTTTTTGAAAATATGTGGGGGAACTGTTATAATATTTTCCAAAAATGGACAAGTGTTTAACCATATGGCAACTTGCATGGAAAGTCATAAACAAGTGTCAAGTGTTCAACCATGTGGCAAATTGCATGCAAAGTTATAAACAAGTGTCATACACTTGTCATGACTTAAGCCCCTCAATTAGCCTATAAATAGGCCTACAAGTAGACATCATGGAGCAGTACATTCTTCACTTTGCTTCTTTCGTTCATTTTCTTCCTCCTTAAAACATTTATAGTCTACTTTGTTTTGTTTCCTCTTTTAAAATAGGTGGGTTTGTAATTTACTATTTTGTTGATTCCTGTATCCTCCCTAATAGAGGTAGGCTTGTTTAATCCTGGGGAAACGTTTTACATTGCTGAAATAGTTTCTTAGGACAGTGCCTAGCACGACTCAAGCTAGTCCGTGTATCCGTTCACAAATAATATTAAAACAGTATTATTATTATTAGTTTTTCGGTGTCATTTCCCTACATTAATTACTGCCAGTGGCGGATGTACATGGATACTTATGGGTGCTTGAGCACCCATTACTTTTAACCGGATTTAGTAAATTTGCATAGGCAATTATAAAAATAGTTAGATAAATATAGAGTGATCACCCATAACTAAACTTTTTTTTCCTCTTCTTTCAGATTTTTTATCGGCGAGCACCCATCACTTTAAAATTCTGAATCCGCCACTAATTACTGCCCTTCATTTTTTAGAAAAATCCTATTGTCTTTAGCAGAACTCGAATTTCACACCAAAATGGAGGCACTTGGGAGATATTACTCTCTCTCTCTCTCGGCCCGATGGCTTGTAATTTGTAAACATATGTAGCATAAAGTTGAACATTTCTTGGTTTTACTGAGAACGAATAAACGACGGATTATGCACAGCCCCCGCTGATCACATGATTCTGATGTTATAGATATTTTGGTAAACAGTTCAACCATTTCTAACTTCTGGTAATACACATCCAATACAAATTACTACTCGTGTTTTATATGATATACTCTTTTTTAGCTAATACAAAAAAGAATAACGCAATTCTCTTTTTGCAAACTATTTAATCTTAACTCTCCATTTTACCTTTAATGATATGACTTATTAATATACCTGATCTAAATATTCATTCCTTTATAAGCAGAGAGAAAATGAAAAGAAATGTGGAGATTACAACTCATTTAAGAAGATAATTTTGATATTTTACATATATTTAGCATACGCATCAAAAGTTTTTATTATTATTTTAATTTACACAATTCTGTCTTGGTTTGGAAAATGACATGTTGCTAGTCATAAATGTCCATAGTTTGTGAAAAGAAACCTTTTCAAAAATAAATCTATAACATTGGTGATGTGATGGTATTTCCTTTTTAATTCGTTCTAAGAAGAATGATATCTTTAAACCATTTAACTTCATATTTATACTTAGATGATCTATAGTCTACAAATACTCTGACTTCTTTTAAACTTGGGACGGAGAAGTATATCATTTACTAGTGCCAAATTTAGCTCTGAAATGGAACTATTTTAGATATGACATTTTATGTTATTTCTGATGCAGTGAATCATGGACAGGTTGGCACTCTGCAGAGGATTCAATTTTCGGAGCTTGGAGATTCACTCTTTTGTCTGTGTCAGAGAACTTGTTCTTTACCTTTTCTTTCACTTGGAATATTCCTCTCTTATCTTATTCCCAGCTTCAAAAAGCATTGAATAAGAAAGTCACGTGATAGACTCACGCCCCCCCCCGCCCCTCCCCCGCCTCACCACCCTTTTGAGTTTCCTTTTTCTTTTTCTTTGTTATTTTTCGGTCACTAATTGCATTTAAACGATTGTAATTGTAATATTCATATCAGCCTGTCTTTTATTGAAGTGTTTGGGTGAATTGATATGATCGAAAAATCAGGTGTTATGCGGAAGTTAGTAAATCAAACTCGCAACGACGATAAATCAGACAACAAAAGAGAAATATACTAAAAGAAACATAAATATTTAACGTGGTTCGATCAACTGACCAACGTCCACGGCGGAAATGATCAATCCACTATATAAAAGAGAGTACAAAATATCGAGAGAACAACCTCACGAAGAGGCAAACACAACTGACACACTAACACTTGTCCTGTAAAAGTCTCCCCCTAAATACGACTCTCAAACCCCATATGGCTACATTGTGGATGCTATTGAATGAGAAGGAATGATCCTCAATTTATAGAAGTTCAAACCTTTTCCTACAAGAAAAGGGACTAGCCAAATATGGGAGATATATAATTTTCTTCTACAAGAGGGAAAACCCAATTATGGTAAATATGTTGTCCTTTCCTTTGAGAGATAGAAAAACTAAATATGGTAAAAAATCATGACAAACACCTAACAATTCTCCCCCTTGGCCCAAATTTTCTGATAAAATCAACTTGATCCACCTCCTTCACAAAATCTTCAAGGGGTTGCATCACCAAATCTCCACCGCAAAGTTTGTCTCAACTTGAGTAGTACTCCGGTCAAATTTCTCAAATAAAAATCTTGATTATCGTCAAATAGGTTGTGACTAGAACTGAACCCTCCAAGATGAACCTGTCTTAAACCCCCTCTGATACTATTCTTGGAATATTCCATGGTTACCTTACCTCTAAGAGCTGAATTTGTCAAAGAAACACGAAGAGTTTCCCAAGAGTCTGGCAGAGTATTAAGAAGCCAAAGTCCTTGTATCTCATCATTAAAATTAACTCCCATTCCAGACAGTTGATCAAGGACGCCCTGAAAATCATTTGTGTGATCAAGGATAGGCTGCCCTCCTTGTATGTAAAGGTCATCAATTGCTTTAGTAGTAAAAACTTGTTGTTCCCAGTTTTTGAAGCATAAAGAGTCTCTAGCTTTTTTCACAATAATTTCGCATGTGTCTCATAAAAAATATGGTTGAGAACATTATCTTCAACCCATTGTCGTATATATCCACATACTTGTTGGTGCTCGAAATCCCAATCTTCATCAGCTATAGTCTCGGGTTTATGAGCTGCAAAATTTGGTAGATGCATCTTCCTCACGAGCAACAAATCTTTCATCTTGGTTCTCCAAACATTATAATTTCTTCCATTTAAACATACCATCTTGTTCATATTCCCCTCTATTCTGTAAAAAATCTGGAGAAATAACCAAGGTTCTGATACTACTGTTATGTCGCGGACGAGGCAAACCCGAAAATAAAGAAGATAAAGAACACCAAATTTTAACGTGGAAAACCCTTCAAATCGAAGGTAAAAACCACGTGTCACGGCCCAAGTTTCCCTCTGTAGGATGTCGTCACGGCACCTACTCTCTAAGACTAGGTAAGCCTAACAAATATGCGAAAATAACTGAAATAATGACTAAAATCTCAACATTAATATATATATATATATATATATATATATATATATATATATATATAATATGAAAACTGTCGCTCGGCATGAACAATAAAATCTGCAACAAACAAATCCCAAAACCCGGTAGATACAAGTCACAAGCTCTAAAGGGAAATACTAAATATCTCTATACATCAGACTCTAATGAGGATAAGGAAAAACAACATAATAGGGATAGAGGGGGACTCCGAGGTCTGCGGATGCTGGCAGATATACCTTGAAGTCCCCATGTACGTGCTAACTCACGGATATCTGGTCTGGTAGGAAGTACCTGGATCTTCACAAAAAGTTGTGCAGAAGCGTAGTATGAGTACACCACAACGGTACCTAGTAAGTGTCAAGCCTGACCTCAGTAGAGTAGTGACGAGGTCAGGTCAGGGCCCTACTGGAATATAAGAAATAAGGCAGAAGATAAAAATAATACAATAGAATGGCAGGGAAATGAAACAATAAGAATGTATGGAAAGCAACAACACAGGAATCAAAGAAGACAAATACAACACGTAAGGGAGCTAGAATCTTACAAGTTAAGGAACAACAACAACAACAAACAATACAACAACTAGAGGAAACAACAGCCGCACGACAGAAACCTCGTGCCAAATAACACTCTAGACGGCAGAAACCTCGTGCCACAATAACAATCCGCACGACAGAAACCTCGTGCCGAATAATACTCCGCATGGCAGAAACCTCGTACCATAACAACACTCCGCACGGCAGAAACCTAGTGTCATAATAACAATCTTCACGGCAGAAACCTAGTGCCAAATAATTCTCCGCACGGTAGAAACCTCGTGCCACATTAACAATCCGCACGACAGAAACCTCGTGCCACAACCAAACAATAATCTCAACCAAAAACACGGAAACCAAAACATAACAACTGAAATAATGATATTTCAAGGATGGCAATTTCGAGTAAAAAATCACACAGTTCAACAAAGCATATGGAATCAAGAAAATAGGTAATTCAGCTAAGCATGTAGCACAAATTGCAAATAAGAGATAAGGCCGGTAGACATGTGAAATTAGGCTAAACATGATGAGTACCTGTGCTAAAATAACTCAGTTAAGGCATAAAAAGGAAACTACTTAACGAAAACCGGAATTTCAACATTTAACCCGTGTACGCACTCGTCACCTCGCGTGCACGGCACTCACATATCACAAATTGCCACAACAGTACCAACTCCTAAGGGGATTTCCCCCACACAATGTTAGACAAGTCACTTACCTCAAACCTCGCTCAATCAATCAATAAGAATGCATTTCTCTCGACTTTCCGACTCTGAACGGCCCAAATCTAGCCAAAAGCAATTACATACTATTAATATAACTATTAGAAACTAATCTAAATAATGAAATTATGAATTTAGTAAAGAATTAGAAAATCGCCAAAAAAAGTCAACCCGGGCCCACGTCTCAGCGTCGAGTAAAAGTCACAAAATCCGAACACCTATTCAACCACGAGTCCGCCCATATCAAAATTTCTCAAATCCGATACCAAATCTCAATCAAAGCCTCAAAATTTGGTCTAAGAACTTTCCTCCATTTCTCCCCAATTTTCCACCTAAATCACTAAGTAAATGATGAAATCAAAGACATAAACATGGAATTTAACCAAAACTAAGTAAGAATCACTTACCTCAATCAATTCCTTGAAAATCCCTTCAAGATTCGCCCAAATCCGAGGTCTCCAGCTCAAAATATAAAAAATGGTTCAAACCCTCGTTTTTTGAAAATCAATAGTGCCACCCAGGTGTTTACACTACGCGATCGCGAAAAATACGCGATCGAGTATAACAAAATAAGCTGCCCCAATAAAATGACCTTCACGAACGCGGGGTCCAAGACGCGAATGTGTATCACAGCCTCGCCAAGTTACGCGATCGTGTAACACACCACGCGATCGCAATGAAGAAAATGTGTGCACTGCAGACCCTCAAATCCTTCTACGCGAACGTGACCCCTCACACGCGTTCGTGATTCACTGGAACCCAGACTTCCGCGATCGCAAACAACTTAAAGCGATCGCATAGAATAATTTCTTGCCAATGCCAAACTACCCTTTGCAATCGCGTTAGCCCACTCGCGATCGCATAGAAGAACACCAGAACACCAGATTTCAGCAACTCTTCAATGATCCGAAATGCGCCGAACATGGTCCGAATCGCACCCGAGACCCCCGGGACCTCAACCAATTATAACAACAAGTCCTAAAAGATCATACGAACTTAGCCGAGCTTTCAAATCACATCAAATAATGCTAAAACCATGAATTGCGCATTGATTCAAGCCTAAAAAACTTCAGAACTTCTAACTTCTACATTCGATGCCGAATGTTATCAAATCACGTCCGATTAACCTCAAATTTTGTACACAAGTCACATTTGACATTACGGACCCACTCAAACTTCCGTAATCGGGATCCGACCCTGATATCAAAAAGTCCACTTCCGGTCAAACTTTCCAAAAATCTTCCAATTTTCCAACTTTCGCCAATTAACACCAAAATGACCTACGGACCTCCAAATAAATATCCGGGATACGGAGCTATTGTAACCGACGAAACTCCATTCCAGAGTCGTCTTCACTCAAGTTAACCTACGGTCAACCGTTACAAATTAAACTTAAAGCTTAGGGACTATGTGCCCCGTTTTACTTCGAAACTCTCCTGAACCCGACACCAAGCACCCCGGCAGGTCAAGTAACCATAAAATGAAATAGAGGGAGCAATAAATAGGGGATCAGGGCTAATACTCTCAAAATGAACGGCTGGGTCGTTACATCCTCCCCCTCTTAAAACAAACGTTCGTCCTCGAACGAGTATAGAGACATACCTGAAGTGGTGAAGAGACGAGGGTAACGGCTGCGCATATCATGCTCGGTCTCCCAAGTCGCCTCCTCGATTAGTTGTCCCCTCCACTGAACCTTCACTGAAGCAATGTTCTTCGACCTCAACTTTCGAACCTGCCTGTCCAAAATGGCCATCGGCTCCTCAACATAAGACAAATCCTTGTCCAATTGGACTGAGCTGAAATCTAACACATGAGACGGATCGCCGTGATACTTCCGGAGCGTAGAAACATGGATGAACTGCAGCTAGACTAGGTGGTAGTGCAAGTCTGTAAGCCACCTCTCCAACCCTCTCAAGAATCTCAAAAGGCCCAATATACCTAGGGCTCAACTTCCCATTCTTCCAAAACCTCATAACACCCTTCATGGGCGAAACCCGCAGCAAGACCCGCTCCCCAACCATGAATGCAACTTCGCGAACCTTCCGATACATATAACTCTTCTGTCTAAATTGGGCTGTACGAAGTCGATCCTGAATCAATTTAACCTTTTCCAAAGCATCCTGAACCAAGTCTGTACCCAATAGCCTAGCCTCGCCCAGCTCAAACCAACCCACTGGAGACCAACACCGTCTACCGTATAAAGCCTCATACGGGGCCATTTGAATGCTCGATTGGTAGTTGTTGTTGTAGGCAAACTCCGTAAGTGGCAAGAACTGATCCCAAGAACCCCCAAACTCCATCACACATGCACGGAGCATATCCTCCAATATCTGAATAATGCGCTCGGACTGTCCGTCTGTCTGAGGGTGAAATGTTGTGCTCAACTCAACCCGAGTACCTAACTCATGCTCTACGACCCTCCAGAATCGCGATGTAAACTACGTACCCCGATCAGAGATGATGGATACCAGCACGCCATGAAGCCTGACAATCTCGCGGATATAAACTCGAGCTAGCTGCTCAGAAGAATAGGTAGTCACCACTGGAATGAAATGAGCTGACTTGGTCAACCTATCCACAATCACCCAAACTGCATCGAACTTCCTCTGAGTCCATGGGAGCCAAACAACAAAATCCATAGTGATCTGCTCCCATTTCCACTCTAGAATCTCTAGCTTCTAAAGCAAGCCACCTGGCCGCTGATGCTCATACTTCACCTGCTGACAGTTTAGGCATCGAGCTACATACTCTACTATGTCCTTCTTCATTATCCTCCACCAATAATGCTACCTCAAGTCCTGATACATCTTCGCGGCACCTGGATGAATGGAGTACCGCGAACTGTGAGCCTCCTGGAGAATCAACTAACGCAACCCATCTATATTAGGCATACATAGACTACCCTACATCCTAAATGCACCGTCATCTCCAATAGTGACCTTCTTGACATCACCACGCTGAACCGTATCCTTCAGGACAAGCAGATGGGGGTCATCATACTGACGCTCCCTGATACGATCATAAAGAGAAGACTGAGAAACCACACAAGCCAAAACTCGACTCGACTCAGAAATATCCAATCTAACAAACTAGTTGGCCAAGGCCTAAACATCCAATTCCAATGGCCTCTTTGATGCTGGTAGATATGCTAGACTGCCCAAACTCTCCGCCCTACGACTCAAGGTATCAGTCACCACATTGGCCTTCCCGGGATGGTATAGAATGGTGATATCATAATCCTTAAGCAACTCTAACCACCTCTGCTGACGCAAGTTAAGGTCCTTCTGTTTGAATAGATGTTGCAGACTTCGGTGATCGATGTAGATCTCACAAGGGACACCGTACAAATAGTTCCGCCAAATCTTCAAGGCATGAACAATAGCAACTAACTTAAGGTCATGGACAGGATAGTTCTTCTGATGTACCTTCAGCTGTGTAGACGCGTAGGCAATCACCCTACCGTCCTGCATCAACACCACGTCGAGACCAATGCGCGACGCATCACAATACACAGCATAAAACCCCGAACATATAAGTAATACCAATAGTGGGGCTGTGGTCAAAATAGTCTTGAGCTTTTGAAAGCTCTCCTCACACTCCTTGGTCCACCTGCACGGAGCACCCTTCTGGGTCAGCCTGGTCATAGGTGTTGCAATAGATGAGAAACTATCTACAAATCGACGGCAATACCCCGCCAAACCAAGAAAACTCCGGATCTCCACAGCTGAGGACGGTCTAGGCCAACTCTGCACTGCTTCAACCTTCTTCTGATCTACCTTGATCCCCTCACTTGATACTACGTCACCCAAAAATGCCACTGAATCTAGCCAGAATTCACACTTTGAAAATTTTGCATATAGCTTCTTTTCTCTCAAGGTATGAAGCAGAGTCCCCAGGTGCTGCTCATGATCCTCCCGACTCCGGGAGTACACCAGAATGTCGTCAATAAACACAATGACGAATGAGTCAAGATAGGGCCGAAATACACTGTGCATCAAGTGCATGAATGATGTTGGTGTGTTGGTTAGCCCAAATGACATTACAAGAAACTCGTAGTGACCATACCGAGTCCTGAAGGCAGTCTTCGGGATATCTGGCTCCCGAATCTTCAACTGATGATAGCCTGAATGCAAGTCAATCTTGGAAAACACTCTGGCACATTGTAGTTGATCAAATAGGTCATCAATACGTGGTAATGGATACCTGTTTTTCACTGTAACCTTGTTCAACTGGCGAAAATCAATACACATGAGCATAGATACATCCTTCTTCTTCACAAACAAGACTAGGGCACCCTAAGGCGATACACTGGGCCGAATGAAGCCCTTATCAAGCAACTCTATTAACTGCTCATTTAACTCCTTCAACTCAGGCGGAGCCATACGATATGGAGGAATAGAGATGGGATGAGTGCCCGGTAATAAATCAATACCAAAGTCAATATCCCTGTCGGGCTGCATGCCCGGAAGATCCGCCGGAAATACATCTGGATAATCCCTCACTACCGGAACTGGCTCTATGGTAGGAGTATCTGACATCTCTCACATAAGCTAGATACGCATCACACCCCTTCTAACCATCCGCCAAGACTTTAGCAATGAAATAACTCTGCCAGGAGTATAATCTAAGGTACCTCTCCACTCTAACCGTGGTAATCCTGGCATGGCCAGCATCACGGTCTTGGCATGACAAACAAGAATAACATAATGGGGCGATAGCTAGTCCATGCCCAAAATAATATCAAAGTCTACCAACTGAGCAATAATAGATTGGCTCTGGTCTCAAGACCACTAAGAACAACCAAACACGATCGATACACACGGTCAACAACAATAGAATCTTCTACGGGTGTAGACACATAGACAGGAGAACTCAAAGAATCACGGGATATACCCAAATACAGAGCAAAATAAGATGATAAGTAGAGCTTGGATCAAAAAAGACTGATGCATCTCTGTGATAGACCGAAACAATACTTGTAATGACAGAGTCGGATGCAATTGCCTCCGTCCAAGCAGGAAGAGCATAATATCTAGCCTGGCCTCCCCCTCTAGGGCCACCTCTACTTGCCCGACCTCCACCTCGAGCTGGCTGAGCAGGCGGAGTGGTAGCTGATCACGTCCAAATGCACGCATCTAACAAGGTATGACACGGTTGTTTGCAATAATAAAACCTAACAAGGAGTCGGGATCAAATCCACCGGGAGATGAGATGGGAATTAGTAGCACACATGGAGTGAGTATGTGAAGTATCTATATTGCACTTCCAC
Source organism: Nicotiana attenuata (assembly GCF_001879085.1). Classification (NCBI taxonomy): domain Eukaryota; kingdom Viridiplantae; phylum Streptophyta; class Magnoliopsida; order Solanales; family Solanaceae; genus Nicotiana; species Nicotiana attenuata. Next base: position 87,758 of record NW_017673562.1, read on the forward strand.
AAACAAGGTTGTGTTTTTACTTCTAAAATTAAGCTAAGGATTGCAATTTTAAAGGTATAAAACTAGAGAAGATTGTTTTTGAATGTTTTTCAAAGATATAAAAAGGCCTAGGGGTGTGACCATGACCTAGGTGTTTGCCTAATGGGATAAAGACTTTTATGCTTTTTTATTGATTGGGGTGTATTATAGCTCACAACACTATGTTGCCCACTCAATACCTCTCGGACAGAGAGTGGGTTTTGCCCAATTTGGCTTTCTCAAGTCCAAATGGGTATCTACCGAAACGGTTGATAAGAGCTCAAGTCGGATTATTACTATCTCTAGGTTGAACCCTTTAATTGAGTTAATCAATCTCTCAATTGAGCTAATTCCTTGTTAGCTAAGTTAACCTAGACTATGTCTCTCTTTCTCAAAAATAGACAAGTCAAATAGGCATAAATCAATGTTTGCAACCATTAATTTCACAATTGAAGCATAAACCTAGCTAAATAACACACACCCATTCATAAACAAGCATAAAATTAATCGCCCATAAGGTTTAGACACTAGGGTTGGGTCACAACCCTAGTAAAAATCTAGCTACTCATAGTGGAGAAAACATAATAAAACTCATATTGAAAGATTAAAATATAAAAATCCAATGTTAAATCACTAAAATTAGCTAAAGTTGCCTAAAGAAGCAAGAAGAAACGGCTACAACACTTTGAATATTCAAAACTTGACCTAATTTCGTGAATCTATTCTATTTATACAAAGCTGGAATTTTCTTTCAGAGGTTCTGTGGCCGCACAATTCTATGTGCGGTCCACACTTTGCTTTAGTCTAGACTGGATTTGAATTTGCGACCGTACAATTCTGACACGCGGCCGCATCTCTCATATTCTGCGATCCGCACATTTCTGGGTGCGGCCGCATAGGGCTCTTCTGTGCACCACACATTTCTGAGTGCGACCGCGTAGCTGACTTCTGTGGCCGCACAATAATTGTGCGGTCCGCACTTCCTTCAATTCTTGAAATGAACACTCTCTGAACTTCTTCTCTTGCATAGCTTCAGCGACCGCACGTTTCATGTGCGGACCGCATTTTGCACTTGATCTCTGATAACTTTCTTCACAATCTGCGGCAACAGATGGAAATCTGCGATCCGCACTTTGAGCTTTTGTGCCTGATTTTATCCTTGAGTACATATCACTCCTTCTTGAGTTAGATTTCATCTTAATGGCTCATTTTCTAATACTCCTGCAGTTAAGCATATTTTATCAGTTTCCAGGAAACAATTAAACACTGTTGGACTAAATCGAAAGCTAAAAGGCGCTAATAAATAGTCAAAATCCCCACTTATTAGTAGCTGGTGATGTAACCATAGCCTGAGGACCTAGTGAAACACGCGGAGCCTAAGTAGTCTGTGAAGGTGCACCCCTCCTAAGTCTTGGACAATCCCCCATCATATGCCGAGTGTCACCGCACTCAACACAATCTCTCGGAGGACGTGGCTGCTTTTGCTAGCTCGGGCCTGATCGGCTAGACTTACCGCTGAAAGCACCCCGTGCAGGAGGTGCACTAGACAATGGCGGTGCATAATAGGGAGCTTGGGGCCTAGGAGTGGCCGAAATACCACTGGCGGCTAGAAGTGCTGAATGAACAGGGCGACTCATATATCCCCTACCCTGACGAGCTACTGCTGGGGCACGAGTACCACTTTATGTGCTAGACTCGAGACCTCTTGGCCTCTCTCTCCTCTCTCTCCCGAGTCAGCATACCCTCCAATCTCTTAGAAATCCTCACTACCTGCTAATATGCCATGTCCATCTCCAACTCTCTGGCCATGCTAAATATGATGCTGGGGTTGATGCTCTCGATAAATCGACGGACCCGCTCTCTAACAGTAGCAACCAAGGCTGGTCCATGTCTAGCCAAATCACTGAACCTGACCGTATACTCCGACACGGTCATAAAACCCTGGTGCAACTGCTCAAACTCTGCAATCCATGCATCTTTGAGACTCCGGGGAACATACTCCCTCAAGAACATATCCGAGAACTGAGTCCAAGTGAGTGAAGTTGCCTCGGCCGGACTACCCAACTCATATGCTTGCCACCACAGATAAGCCGCTCCCCTAAGCTGGAATGCAGTGAAAGCAACCCTACTAGATCCCGCAATACGCATAGTACGAAGGATACGGTGGCACTCCTCAAGAAAACCTTGGGCATCCTCTGACGCCAAGCCACTGAAAGTAGGAGGGTGGTACTTCTTGCACCTCTCGAGCCTGAGCTGCTCCCTGTCAGAAACTGCAGCCCTAACCTCAGTCTGAAATGGGGCTACCGGCTGTACTGGTATGACCTCTGGAACCTGGTCAACCTGAACCCGCTGCTCTAGGGTACGGGCAGCGAGAGTCTGTGCTCATTCCCCGGCCTGAGATGTGGCAGGAGTAAGTGGGATCAACCCTGCCTGAGCTAAAGTACCAAACATGCTCAGAAATTGGGCGGGAGTCCCTTAGAGAGCTGGTGCAGTAACAGGCATCTTAGGTGCCTGCGTTTTGACTAGAGCTACTGGTGGCTCCTCTGTAGCAGCTCGTACGGGTGCTTTGGCCGCACCACGTGGACGTCCTCGGCCCCTACCTCGGCCCCGGCCTCGGTCTCTTGCGGCTCTATCGGGGGCGTGGGTGTCTGGTCATCTGATCTGGCTGTACGTGTCCTCACCATCTGTGAAGGAATAGAGAGACAGAAGTTTAGAATCCTGAAGTCAACAATTTCGCACAACAAGGAATCAAAGAAGTGAAATTTTTTTCCTAACAGTTCCATAGCCTCCCGAAGATAAGTACAGACATCTCTGTACCGATCCGCGAGACTCTACAAAACCTACTTGTGACTCATAACACCTATGAACCTAGAGCTCTGATACCAACTTGTCACGACCCAAGTTTCCTTTCGTAGGATATCGTGACGGCACCTAGTCTCTAAGACTAGATAAGCCTGACAAATATGCGGAAATAACTGAAATAATGACTAAAATCTCAACATCAACAGATATATATATATATATATATATATATATATATATATATAATGAAAACTGCCGCTCGGCATGTACAATAAAATCTACAACTCAGACTAGAAATTAGTCCCAAAACCCGGTAGATACAAGTCACAAGCTCTAAAGGGAAATACTAAATATCTCTATATATCAGAGTCTAATGAGGATAAGGAAAAACAACATAATATGGATAGAGGGGGACTCCGAGGTCTCTGGACGCTGGCAGATATACCTTGAAGTCTCCAAGTACGGGCTAACTCACGGGTATCTGGTCGGGTAGGAAGTACCTAGATCTGCACAAAAAGTTATGCGGAAGCATAGTATGAGTACACCACAACGGTACCCAGTAAGTGCCAAGCCTAACCTCGATAGAGTAGTGACGAGGTCAGGTCAGGGCCCTACTGGAATATAAAAAATAAGGCAGAATATAAAAATGATACAATAGAATGGCAGGGAAATGAAACAATAAGAATGTACGGAAAGCAACAGCACGGTAATCAAAGAATACAAATACAACACGTAAGAGCAAGAATCTTACAAGTTAAGGAACAACAACAACGACAACAAACAATACAACAACTAGAGGAAACAACAACCGCACGACAGAAACCTCGTGCCAAATAACTTTGCATGGCAGAAACCTCGTGCCCTAATAACAATCCGCATGACAGAAACCTCGTGCCAAATAATTCTCCCCACGGCAGAAACCTCATTCCATAATAACACTCCGCACGGCAGAAACCTCGGGCAAAATAATCCTCCGCACGATAGAAACCTCGTGCCAAATAATACCCCGCACAGCAGAACCTCGTGCCACAATAACAATCCGCACGGCAAAAATCTCGTTCCACAACCAATCAATCATCTCAACAAAAATCACGGAAACCAAAACATAACTACGGAAACAATGATATTTCAAGGATGGCAATTTCGAGTAAGGAATGACACAGTTCAACAATGAATATGGAATCAAGAAAACAGGTACTTCAGCATTGTAAATAAGAGATAAGGCAGGTAGACATGTGAAATTAGGCTAAACATGATGACTACCTGTGCAAAAATAACTCAGTTAAGGCATAGAAAGGAAACTACTTAGCGAACACTGGAATTTCAACATTTAGCTCGTGTACGCACTCGTCACCTCACGTACACGGCACTCACATATCACAAACTGTCACAACAGTACCAACTCCTAAGGGGATTTTTCCCCCACAAGGTTAGACAAGTCACTTACCCTAAACCTCGCTCAATCAATCAATAATAATGCCTTTCCCTCGACTTTCCGACTCCGAACGGTCTAAATCTAGCCAAAAGTAATTACATACTATAAATATAACTATAAGAAACTAATCTAAATAATGAAATTATGAATATAGCAAAGAATTAGAAAATCGCCCCAAAAAATTAGCCTAGGCACACATCCCAGAGTCGGATAAAAGTCACAAAATCCGAACACCCATTCAACCACGAGTCCGTCCATACTACGATACTAAAATCTCAATAAAAACCTCAAATTTCAGTCTAAGAACTTTCCTCCATTTCTCTCCAATTTTTCACCCCAAATCACTAATTAAATGATCAAATGAAGACATAACATGGAATTTAACCGAAACTAAGTAAGAATCACTTACCCCAATCAACTCCTTGAAAATCCTTTCAAGAATCGCCCAAATCCGAGGTCTCTAGCACAAAATATGAAAAATGGGTTCAAACCCTCATTTTTGAAAATTAATACTGCTGCCCAGGTGTTTACACTATGCGATCGTGGAAATACCCACGCGATCGCGTAGAACAAAATAAGCTGCCCCAATATAATGACCTTCGCGAACGCAGGGTGTTGCTCCCAAATGCACACGTAAGTATACGTGGTCGATAAGTAATATAGGATTGTAAGTCCGGATATCGTACCCACAGGGACTTGTGATTAACTATCAACTAAATTAAACCAAACAATTAATCTATTCAAGCGAATCCTAACGTATGAATATTTAATTAAAATTAATCTAGAGTAACAAATTAAGAGATTAAAGAAAACAAGTTGGCGAATTATGGAGAGGAATTCAATGTGAGTGAATATTATAGAGTTATGGGTTAGCTAACAATCCCGTTGAGTTTTTCACTTAAATCGTCTAATTAATTTATTTGGTTTATTGGTTGACAGGGTTAATATTGCTCGTAGCCTTCTCCCGAAGTACAACTCGCCTATTCAAGCTAACATAACGCCTATATTCCTATGGAATTAGGATTAACAAGAACGCATTTATAATTTCCGTATAGTAACCAAGCAAGGCGATTAGGTATATTCCTATCCTAACCGCAAATCCGCCCCCTCTTCTCAGAGTTAAGATCTTGCTCTACTCAATCTTATAAACAATCTAGAATTCCCTCTCCCGAGTTCAATCCTAGATTCGTAGATAGTATTCAGTTGGTGATCAAGCAATCAAATAATTAAGAGCAAGATTGAATAAATACACCAATATGATATAATAATAAGAACAATTCAAGTTTCAAACTACAACGTTCATGTAGCACCCAAAAACTCTAGAACTAATAAACTATGGAATTAAAGGAAGAGAAGAGAAGAAAAACTAGTTAGAAGCCTGCTCCAAGCGTGGTGTGTGTTCCTCCACGTGAATTCTCCTCCAAAGTATCTTAGATCCCCTCCAAATTAGGTTTAGAACCCCTTTTATACGAGTTAAAATCGTGTAGCACCGAAATAACCTTGTCCTGGGAAAAATAGGAAAACCCCCGCAACACAGCGTCCAGGCCAGCGCCAAGAGCAGGTCCTGGCACCGAAAACAGTGAGTTCTCACGCTCACTCCTTAGCTGCGTTACTTTTGAGTTCTTTCTTTCTCTTTTGTTTTTGTTGTCTCCACTTGGGGGGACAAAACCCAAAGGGTGTCCCCCTATTTTTTTATTATTTTAATTGTCTTTCTTTTTCTTTCGCGTTTTATTCAATTTTGCTCCAAATCTCTTCATCTTTACACTGCTTTATTCCTACACAGTTAAAATATAATATTAAGCACAAAATAATATAACTAATACTCAAAAGACGATTAAAAGTACTAGAATATGAGGCAACAATGGGAAAATATATGCATTTTGATCAAACATCAACACACCACACGTAGACTCTTGCTCGTCCTCGAGTAAGCATTAAAACCAGTCTCAATAAATCAAGCCTAGAAACACTGCTGCTTTGGTTGATACTAACCATTAGGCCCTATGGCAACTCACACCATCCGATATACACTTCCTCATCATCGTGCAAGATATACAAGTTACAAACAAACAACAAACTTCTAACCTCCTAACCTCAGAGACGGACTCTAACTTACCAAATTTAAGCTCGCTCATCTACTCTGTCAAAGAAGCTAATAACATCACCTATTATCATGAAACAAGTGCCCTCAAAAGAATAAATAGTCCACACACTCAAATCAAAGAATGAATATAATTTAAGGACTTTGCATCAAAGAACAACTCTCGCACTCACAAAGAATTCACATGTATGCACAAAAAACCATAGGCTTTCCCATTATGTACATCTCTACTAATTAAGTGCGCTCGAATAGAATCAAATAGGACTTTAATGGGTTGTAATGTTGGCCAGGGGACGGGTAGTAGAATTATATAATAGTGACTTACACTTCCCTAAGCACTTTGCACTTTTAGACTTCATCACCTATTATTTTCTACTCTTCACTTTTTTTTCCAGCCCTCTCTTCATCTATTGTTTCACAAGTATTTCTCTCATATCAAGAACGTTTCAAATTTTTTTTCATAAGCAATTTTTTTCATGTCACATTCTTTTCAAGAGGGTCTTTTAATCACTTTGCAGCTATCATCGGTCACCATTTTTCACTTAATCATTCATTTCTTCAAATTTATCAATTAATATCACGGTCTAAGCAATAGTGCTCAAGGAAGCAGGGTGCAAAAACTAGGGATTCAACAAACGGATCAAGGCAAAAATACGGCTTCCAAACAAAAGGCTACAGGCTCAAAGGGCTATCTAGTGGTACAATATCTGAAAAGGCTAAAATTCACAAGACATATCAAAGAAAGCCTATTATCATCTTCTAAACAGAGCAACACTTTTGTTTCACTTCAATAACTATCAGGGCAAGTTCTAGACTGAGATGCAAAATATGGAATATATGTACGAAATCCTCACCACACATGGCACAAGTATCAATCAAGATGGATCAATTCTACTCTAAGACAGATAGGGTCATAGCGAACGACAAAATAAGAATAAGCTATATACAGAGTCACAACCATGAGCTTAGGTGTCAGAAAGTCTGCTATTTTATTCATTACTCAAGCACTCAGAGGAAAGTACTACTCAAGCTCAGGCCTAAATGTGCTAGTATCAAACACGTCACAAAAGTTTTTCTTTTCCCTCTTTTACTACTCAAAAATAAAAATAAAAATAAAAACTAATCCTGAAAAAAAAGTTTACCCGGTTCAAGTTACATCCCCTGGAAAAGAACCGATGCAAAAAGAAAAATCAAGGGGGATTATTATCTAACTAAAACTAACTAGAAACAAAAATAAAAAAATTTTGATTTTTTTTATTGGACCTTAATCCCTCAAGAAAGCTGTCCAAGAGATCTATCATCAGGAAAAGTCCAAAATTTTATGAAATTTTTTTCTTTCTTTTATTTATTTATTTAATTTTTTTTTATAAAAACTACTACACTAAAAATGACTACTACAACTAAGCTAAGATAGCCCAGAAAATCACCCAGATAATCTCCTCACCCCACACTTAAAATTGTGCAATGTCCTCAATGTACACTGAAAATAACAAGAGGATAAGAGACTCCCTGGTAGGCCAAAGGCCGAAGAATTAGCAGCTCACGGGATACTCAGACTTCTCCCAGGTATGATCCCTTGTGCGGGTATCTCACACTTATTTTCAACCACCTGCTCGCTTTTGCACATGCCTATTGGCTTTGACTCCATGATCCTACTCCTACAAAACACAAAAATTTTACTACAAAAAATAACACAATAAAAAAAAAGCAAAAGTAAAAAAAAGAAAAATAAAATTGGGTTGCCTCCCAACAAGCGCCTGATTTAACGTCACGGCACGACGCCATCCTTTCACCACTTTTCCTTCCATTTTGAGGATATAAATTGTGCCCCAATTTTGCATCAACTTTTCTGTCACGTTCATGGGGCGGTGGTGTAAAAATAAAAGAACCAAACACTAAATATCACATCTTGCACTTCTTGGCCCTTAAGTGCGGGATGTCGTTTTGTCTCCTTGGCATCACAAATTTCAGAATATAAGCACTTTGTTCCTCATCTATTGAATCCTCCATATGCTCTAATGGCTCAATTTCCATGTTACCAACCAAGCACAATGTTGAAAAGTGTTTAGAATGACGTCCAATACGCTCCAACTCCAAAATTGCATTATTTTTTACATCCTCAATTTTGCACTCTTCGTCAACCTTGGCATCATTAATAATTTGGTTGAATAGTTGGAATTCCTCTTTCCACTCCATAAGTTGGCCAGTATCCACAAAAATTGGTTGTAGGGCATCAGACGCCTCAACCTTTTTATTTAGTTTAGCTTGCAGGTCATGGATATCTGAGCCAAATTGGTCTATCTCTTTCCTGAGCTCAGCTCTTTCATCTATCAGATGTTCTGTCATATTTGAAACACCATCACGGAGAAATTCATGAGATTTCATCAGTTGAGCTTGTTCCTCTAACTAAGATTGGCTCACTATATCTGCTTCTTCAAAATTATTTTCTGGTGGGAACTCGCTCTCTTCAGCCACTTCCACCGCCTCGGCCTTCATTCTCATGATTGCTGCACTAATTCTTTGTGTAGCCTTTCTATTTTCATCTTGCTGCTCGGCTATTTGCCTCATCATCTCCATAATACGGGCAGCTTGTTCCTCATCCTCCACTTCATTGCTCCAATCAAACTCATAAATATTATTAGAAACATCATAATAAGAGTTCTGAGAAGGATAATAAGAACTAGGACAACCATCCCAATGGCCACCTTGACCTCCACACATATTACAAATATTCCACCCATAAGATTGAGATTCACAATTTTGCCACAAGTGTGGTCCTCCACAATATGGACAAGGATCACCATAATAAGAATAACCAATATTCGACCAATTATCATTCCAAGATGCCATGTCAACAAAGATAGTAGATATTACACTAAGATAAAAATTTAAAAACTTGAATAGACAAAGAGTAAAAATCTAATCTAACAGACTAGTTAATTTCTAAGTCCCCGGCAGCGGCGCCAAAAACTTGTTGCTCCCAAACTCACAATCAAGTATACGTGGTCGAAAAGTAATATAGGATTGTAAGTCTGGATATCGTACCCACAGGGACTTGTGATTAACTACAAACTAAATTAAACCAAACAATTAATCTATTCAAGCGAATCCTAACGTATGGATATTTAACTAAAATTAATCTAGAGTAACAAATTAAGAGATTAAAGAAAACAAGTTGGCGAATTATAGAGAGGAATTCAATATGAGTGAATATTCTAGAGTTATGGGTTAGCTAACAATCCCGTTGAGTTTTCTACTTAAATCGTCTAATTAATTTTTCCGGTTTATTGGTTGACAGGGTTAATATTGCTCGTGCCTTCTCCTGAAGTACAACTCGCCTATTCAAGCTAACCTAACGCCTATATTCCTATGGAATTAGGATTAACAAGAACGCATTTCTAATTCCCGTATAGTAACCAAGCAAGGCGATTATGTATATTGCTATCCTAACCACAAATCCGCCCCCCC
>NW_017673562.1:97601-125013 GCF_001879085.1 Nicotiana attenuata
AAAGTTAAGATCTTGCTCTACTCAATCTGATAAGCAATCTAGAATTCCCTCTCCCGAGTTCAATCCTAGATTCGTAGATAGTATTCAATTGGTGATCAAGCAATCAAATAATTAAGCGCAAGATTGAATAAATAAACCAATATGATAAAATAATAAGAACAATTCAAGCTTCAAACTACAACGTTCATGTAGCACCCAAAAACTCTATAACTAATAAACTATGGAATTAAAGGAAGAGAAGCGAAGAAAAACTAGTTAGAAGCCTCCTCCAAGCGTGGTGTGTGTTCCTCCACGTGAATTCTCCTCCAAAGTATCTTAGATCCCCTCCAAATTAGGTTTAGAACCCTTTTTATACGAGTTGGAACAGTGTAGCACCGAAATAACCTTGTCCCGGGCGAAATAGGAAAACCCCGCAATACAGCGTCCAAGCCAGCGCCAAGCGCTAGTCCTGGCGCTGAAAACAATGAGTTTTCACGCTCGCTCCTTAGCTGTGTTACTTTTGAGTTCTTTCTTTCTCTTTTGTTTTTGTTGTCTCCACTTGGGGGGGGGGGGGGGGGGAGGGACAAAACCCAAAGGGTGTCCCCCTATTTTTTTTATTATTTTAATTTTCTTTCTTTTTCTTCCTCGTTTTATTCAATTTTGCTCCAAATATCTTCATCTTCACACGGCTTTATTCCTACACAGTTAAAATATAATATTAAGTACAAAATAATATAACTAATACTCAAAAGACGATTAAAAGTACTAGAATATGAGGCAACAATGGGAAAATATATGCATTTTTGACCGAACATCACAGGGCCCAAGACGCAAACGCGTATCACAGCCTCGCCAAGCTACGAGAACGCGTAACACACCCCGTGATGGCGACGAAGAAAACACATGCACTGCAAACCCTCAAATCCTTCTACGCGAACGCAACCCCTCACACGCGTTTGCGATTCACTGGAACCCATACTTCCGCGATGGCAGACAACTTCAAGCGATCACATAGAACAGTTTCTTGCCAACGCCAAACTACCCTTCACGATCACATAGAAGAACACCAAAACACCATATTTCAACAACTCCTCAATGATCCGAAATACGCCGAACATGGTCCGAATCGCACCTGAGGTCCCCGGGACCTCAATCAATTATACAAACAAGTCCTAAAACAGCATACGAACTTAGTGGAGCCTTCAAATCACATCAAATAACGCTAAAACCATGAATTGCGCATCGATCCAAGCTTAAAGAACTTTTGAACTTTTGAACTTCTAACTTCTACATTCGATGCTGAAGCCTATAAAATCACGTCCGATTCACCTCAAATTTTGTACACAAGACACATTTGACATTATGGACCTACTCCAACTTCCAGAATAGGAATCTAACCCCGATATCAAAAAGTCCACTCCCGGTCAAGCTTTCCAAAAATCTTCCAATTTTCCAACTTTCGCCAATTAATGCCGAAATGACCTACGGACCTCCAAATCAACATCCGGACGCGCTCCCACGACCAAAATCACCATACGGAGATATTGGAACTGATGAAACTCCATTTCGAAGTCGTCTTCACACAAGTCAACCTACGGTCAACTCTTACAACTTAAACTTCAAACTTAGGGACTATGTGTCCCATTTCACTCCGAAACTCTCTCGAAACCGACACCATGCACCCCGGCAGGTCAAGTAACCATAAAATGAAATAGAAGGAGCAATAAATAGGGAATCGGGTCTAATACTCTCAAAACAACTGGCTTGGTCGTTACATCACGGGATCACAAAGATAAAAAAACCTAACTATAACAATAAGAGGGTTGCAAAAGTTCTCCAAATTGGCTACACAAGAAGTTCCAAATACGAAGCAACAATCAAAACAAGAAATTAATTGAAGAAAGGGGAGAAGTCACAAAACTGGAGCTACTGTTCGGGACTCGAAATTAGATGCTACGAGCATCAAATCCTATCTCCACCGTTAAAGTCAAAGACAAATATGTTACGAACACTCAGTCAAAATTTCAACACAATCTAAAGGTTAACGAATCTGAAACGTGATTTGAAGTTGGCTAGTCGGAATAAAATCTGCAGCAAAACAAATACTTTTCTTCTCTCTTCTCTCTTGATGAAACTCTCTCAGAAACCACTCTTATGTGCTAAAGTCTTTCAAAGAGTTATACCAATGAGTATAGAATAATTCTCCAAGGTTGTCCTATTTATAGATAACGAATGGTGCTTTCTCTTAAAGCCAAAACCAACTCTAAATAGGAATAAAACCGAATCCAATTCCAAGTAGGAATGGAAACCAAAAGAGAACAGGATTAGGCCATTGGGCCTTTGGCTGGACAACATGGGAATGGGCCCAACAAATCTCAGGGTTCGTCCTCACAAGCAGATATCATGGTTACAGAAGACCGGGGGAGAGATAGAACAAGAGGTTCGAGGAATAGAGGTAAAAGTAGAAGTAAGTCAAGGTCCAAATACCATAATGTTACATGCAACCATTGTGGTAAGAAAGGACATATCAAAAGGTTCTGCCACAAGTTAAAGCAAGATATTAGAGAAGAAAAAAAAGTTAAAAATAACGAGAACAATGTTGTTGCTATTGTTCGAGATGACGTTCTTTTTGCTTATGATGAAAACGTCATCAATTTGGTATCCCATGAGACGAGGTGGATATTAGATTTTGGAGCTACCTCATATGTCACACGAAGAAAAGACTTTTTCTCATCTTATACTCCTGTTGATTCTGGAGTGTTAAAGATGGGCAATGCCAGTGAAGTTAAGGTGTTTGGTGTTGGCATAGTTTGTTTGAAAACTAATAATAGTTCAACGTTAGTTATTCAAGATGTCAAGCATGCTCCAGACTTTCCTTTCAATTTGATCTTCGCAGGAAGATTAGACAATGAAGGTTACCATAATGCCCTCTTTAATGGTCAATGGAAGCTCACCAAGGGTTCATTAGTAGTGGCTCGAGAAGTCAAGTCTTCTCAATTATATGTGACACAGGGCTCTATTCTTAATGACTCCATAAATCTGATGGAAAGTGATACTTTATCAGAATTGTGGCACTGAAGATTGAGTCATATGAGTGAGAAGGAGGTTACGTGTTTGGCTAAGAAAAGTTTGCTTTCTGGAGTAAAACAAGCAAAGTTGAAAAGGTGTATCCATTGTTTAGCTGGCAAACAGAAAAGGGTTTCCTTTCATAGCCATCCTCCTTCAAGAAAGCTCGAATTATTGGAGTTAGTACACTCTGATTTATGTGGTCCTTTTAAAGTAAAGTCAAAAGGTGGAGCACTTTACTTTGTGACCTTCATTGATGATCATTCTCTCAAACCCTGGGTGTATACTTTAAAATCCAAAGATTAAGCACTCGGCATATTTAAGGAAATTCAGGCCTTAGCTGAGAGATAGACGGGGAAGAAACTAAAATACATTCGCACTGACAATGGTGGTGAATATTGTGGTCCCTTTGATAACTATTGCAATGAATAAGGAATTCGTCATCAGAAAACTCCGCCCAAGATGCCTCAATTGAATGGTTTGGAAGAGAGGATGAATAGAACTCTAGTTGAGAGAATTAGATGCTTGCTTTTAGAGGTTAAACTTCCAAATACATTTTGGGCGGAAGCACTAAACACTTTTGCCTATGTTATCAATTTGTCTCCTGTTGTTGCTTTGGATGGTGATTTCCCAGAGAGAGTTTGGTTTGCCAACGATAATTCTTATGATCACCTAAGAGTTTTTGGGTGTAAAGCATGTGTGCATGTTCCTAAAGATGAGAGATCGAAACTGGATGGCAAAACTAAGCAGTGCATCTTTATCGGTTATGGTCAAGATAAGTTTGGGTATCGTTTTTATGATCCAGTTGACAATAAACTTATTAGAAGTCATGATGGAGTATTCTTTGAAGATCAGACTATTAAAGATATTGACAAAGCTGAGAAGATAGATTCTTAGAGTAATGAGAGCTTGGTTGATATTGATCCAGTTTCTATTGCCAAGGCACCTATAGCACATGAAGGAACCCAAGAAAATAATGAAGATAGTGATCAAGATCAAAATAATCATCATGGTGTAGATGTTATGGATGCTCCATTTGATGAAGTTGTAGTTGATCAACAACCAATGCCTGCTCATGTAACTAATTTGAATGCACCTGAAACCTTTCTTCGAAGATCTACAAGGGAGAAGCAAAAATCCATGCGCTATCCTCCTGATGAGTATGTACTTTTGAATGACATGGGAGAACCTGAGAATTATGATAAAGCATGCTAGATATCACAAAGATCAGTGGATAAAAGCCATGGAAGATGAGATGAAGTCATTCCATGAGAATGACACATCTGAGTTAGTGAAATTGCCAAAAGGTAAGAAAGCTTTATCAAACAAATGGATATTCAGAGTAAAGCAAGACAATCATACATCTGCGCCCAGGTATAAGGAGAGGTTAGTTGTTAAAGGTTTTGGCCAGAAGAAGGGAGTTGACTTTGATGAAATTTTCTCCCCTGTTGTGAAGATGTCTTATATTCATGTGGTTCTAGGCTTAGCCGCAAGTCTAGATTTAGAGGTTGAGCAGATGGATGTCAAGACTGTTTTTCTTCATGGTGATTTAGATGAGGAGATCTATATGGAGCAACCTGAGGTTTTTGTAATTAAGGAAAAAGAAAACTATGTCTGAAAATTAAAAAAGAGCTTGTATGGATTGAAACAAGCTCCAAAGTAATGGTATTTGAAGTTTGAATCTGTCATAGAAAAATAAGGGTACAAGAAAACTTCTTCAGACCACTGTGTATTCTTCCAGAAGTTCTCTGATGATGATTTTATTATCTTATTGCTTTATGTGGATGATATGCTTATTGTTGGCAAGAATAAATCCAGAATTGCAGTCCTTAAGAAACTGTTGAGCAAATCGTTTGCCATGAAGGACTTGGGGCTAGCAAAGAAAATCTTGGGCATTCAAATCCACCGACATAGAGATAAAAAGGAGTTATTTTTATCCCAAAAGCAATACATTGAGAAGGTACTCAAGAGGTTTCGATATGACAAATAGAAAGGTGGTTAGTACTCCTCTTGCTAAACACTTCAAATTGAGTATTAGTCAGAGTCCATCTACTGGTGAAGAGAAAAAGAATATGTCTCGTATTCCTTACTCTTCTGCCGTTGGTAGCTTGATGTATGCTATGGTTTGTACTAGACCAGATATTGCACATGTCGTTGGTACTGTTAGTAGATTCCTTTCTAATCCTGGAAAAGAACATTGGGATGCAGTAAAATGGATATTAAGGTATTTGAAAGGCACTGCAGATTTGAAGGTGTGCGTTGGCAATGGCAAGCCTGAACTTGTTTGTTACAGACTTTGATTTATGAGCCAATCTTGATAATTCAATATCCACTTCCGGTTATTTGATCACTTTTGCAGGGGGAGCTGTTTCTTGGCAATCTAGACTACAGAAGTGCATAGCTTTATCCACCATAGAAGCCTAATATATTGTTGTCACAGAAGGTGCCAAAGAACTATTATGAATGAAGGAGTTTATTAATGATCTTGGCTTGAGCAGCCAAGGTACATCTTATTTTGTGATAATCAGAGTGCTATCTGTCTCACCAAGCACTCCAGTTTTCATTTTAAGACCAAACATATAAATAGAAAGTATCATTGGATAAGAATGGTCGTGGAAGAAAAATTATTTGAGGTTGAGAAAATACACACTTATGAAAATCCTTCGGATATGCTGACAAAAGCGGTGGTTGCAGATAACATGAATTTTGCAGAACATTGGCAAGCATAAAGCCTGTCAATTGTTCCTTTACTTGAAGACATATTTTGCCCCTTGGCTGGAGGGGGAGTTTGTTGGGCCCATGCCCATGTTGTCCAACCAAAGGCCCAATGGCCTAATCCTATTCTCTTTTGGTTTCCATTCCTATTCGGAATTGGATTCGATTTTTATTCCTATTAGAGTTGGTTTTGGCTTTTAGAGAAAACACCACTCATTATCTATAAATAGGACAACCTTGGAGAATTGTTCTATGCTCATTGGTATAAGTCTTTGAAAGACTTTAGCACATAACAGTGTTTTTTTAGAGATTTCTTGTTGCTATTGTTGCTTCGTGTTTGGCACTTGTTGTGTAGCCAATTTGGAGAACTTTTGTAACCCTCTTATTGTTATAGTGGAGTTTTTTGGATTTTTATTTTTATATTTAATTTGAAGGATTTTTCCACGTCAAAAATTGGTGTTCTTTATCTTCTTTATTTTCGAGTTTGCCTCTTCCTCGACATAACATGAATAAGAATACTCACTGAGCAGTGAAAACCAAGCTTGCGGGGAGTAATAACCCTGCACGTACTAGCTCTTATGCCACCAAGTACCACCACCTACTTTGAGCACTGACCTCCTTTTGTTCTCTGCCAAGGGCACTACCAACTCGCTGTAATACTATTTTTAAGTTGACATAAGTAATCTTTTGGAATAAAAAAATAAAGAAAACAAAGCTTGGGCACATGTTGTGCAAATGACACCCTCGATATGTGCAGTAGAATAATAAAGTGTTGGCAAACTAAGAAGTCTAGAAAAAACAAATATCGCGGTTTAATTTCTGCTGCGCGTCAAAAAAACACGTAAGACACATAAGCACAACTTCAGGTAAATATCCCAGGGTGAAAAAAGAATTATACTTGCTCCTAATTAGGGTACCATTTACTTTTTTGTCCCTTTAGGGGAGTTGTTTTCCTTTTTGTCATCTTCAGCTTATTCATGAGCCTTATTTATACCGGCATACATAGATATCCATGCGAAAAAAAAAAGTAAAGCATTATTCAATTCTTGAGAAAAGGAAATGTCAAGTTCAAATAACAGTGATCGAAAGGAGTAAGAAATTCTACACGAATCTTGGGCGAATCTTCAACATGAAGAACTGATAGAACTTGAACAAGCTGCAGCTCAGGTTAAAAACGGCGTCAAAGATGAACATAAACTTACACAACTCATTTGAAAAGATAATAAACCACTTCCAAGACTACTGTGACAATCGTAGCCGCCTAGCACAAAAGGACGTGTCACCATTCTTTGGACCAAAGTCATGCACTCCATTGGAGAACTCAGTCCTATGGATCGGTGGCTGCGGACCATCTTCTTTTATACGTCTCATTTACGCTCTCAGCGGTATGGAAATTGAATCTCATCTCACTGAGTTGCTTCAGGGGATCAAAACTGGCGAATTTCACGGGTTAACGATAGAACAAATGACCATAATCGACAAGCTGCAGACCAAGACGATTCAACAAGAGAGGAAGCTTTGTTCCAAATTGGCTAGCTTGCAAGAAGACATAGTGGACCAGTCACTAGCCAGCAAGATGATGAAAGATCATGAGAATGCAGATGAAGATTTAGATAAGCATAGCCACAATATGGCAACAGTAATGGAAGAAGCTGATAAGTTGAGGATGAAAACACTGAAGCAAATTGTGAGCATACTTACACCGGCTCATGTAATATAATTCGGAGCAAAAACAATGGCTTGTGTACCTTAAATACGCAGCGGATATTGTTGTTGTTGCTACCAAAAGAACCTGCCCGAAGTCTCCTTTGATTTCACTAGGAAATCAAGGTTAAAGTTCACAAACTAAATGTCTTTTAGTGTGATAATGTAATCTAGAAAGTCAGGATTGTTTTTCCTTCTTTCTGGTTTTTCCTTTTATTTTCTACGTAATGTCTCTCGTGTTCCCTCTTTTGAAGCAGAAGACTTCCCCTTTTTATTAGGGGAGATTGAGCAGTTATCGGATAACTGTTCCCTCTCCTTTTCAAAAAGGATTTGAACAGTTATAACTGTTCCCCCTCCATTTAAGGATAAGGTTGAACAGTGATAACACAACCGTTCATCCTTTATTTAAAAAACCACATAATCCTTTATTTACGGGTCGGGTAAGATTGGATCGGATCGGTTCACATGGGCGATTCATGATCCCAAAAACTTACATCTCCCACTTTGCACATGGTGGACAAAACCCAAGCCAATATTACATCAACTAGACACACAATTCATACGACAAATAGTTCGTGCGACCTGTGAGCATCAAGGCTTGCCTTCAAGGTTTTATAAGCCCTATATAGGAATTCAATCACGTATGGAAATAATTCACTTTTAATATGAGGATATGAGTACTCACAATACCCCAGACTTCACTACTTCAGTAGTTACTCATTCGTTCCCTCATCCTCTTTAAGAGGTGAACTCGAGTTCAAGTTTAACTTTATATGCACAATTACACTCGACATCCATATGGTTAGTATAATAGCCGACTTGTGTACACAAGTGAGATTATTTTAATTTAATCGTCTTCCCTTTCTACTCGAATCTATCTGTTCCAAGTCAACTGCTTTCCTAGACATGCACTACACTGTCAAATCATTCATGGCTATTAGTGACATGCTAAAGTAACAACATTGATTGAAATTTCAAGAAACAGTTAAAGGTCAAAGGGTATTCCAATGAAAAGTTAATTTTAACTTTTCAGGGTCTCACACAATGAAGAAGAAGGAAACCATTCTTTCATTAACCCATTGGTCGCTTAACACACGTGGTACGAAACACGTGCTACGATGTTGTCACCTTATCCTGGTGCATGTGTGTCATTTCTTTTAATTATCCAACATCGTACAGACCTTGGTCTAGACACCTCTTGATGTCTAACCCGAGTTTCTATCTCCAGTGATCCTCAAACTCATTTTCTTAGAGAGACTCTTGTCTGGTTTATAAAACAAGTCATAGCATGACAGTGAAAATTATCTCTTCACGTTCTCTGACGTAAGAGGCGATTGCTCGTGTGAGAGATCCAACCTCGCGACTTGTCCGACATATTTTATTTCTAAAACATTATCACATGCATATGAGACATAAATTCAATAGTCTTACTTTTATGAGAATATCATAACAACAAAGTTGTTTTACATTACATAAATATCATCATTTCCTACGCAAACCTAGAGCCTTAACATGTTTTTCAAACAGGTCTCTAGATATGGCCTTTGTAAAAGGACCAGCTATCATTTCGCGAGTATGAATGTATTGTAGATTCACTTCTCCACTTGCTACTATGTCTCTCACAAAGTTATATTTGATATCAATGTGTTTGGTTTTACTGTGATACTTAGGATCCTTTGTATATGCGATGGCTGCCTGACTGTCGCAATATAAAGTCATGGGACCCTTAGAATTCTTTGCAACATTCAAATGCTCAAAGAATCTCTTTAACCAAACAGCTTCTTGTACTGCAGATGCACAAGCTACGAATTCAGATTCCATGGTTGAAAGAGTTGTGCAAGTTTGTTTCTTACTTTTTCATGAAATAGCACCACCATTAAGTAAGAAAGCATAACCAGAGGTTGATTTTCTATCATTCCGATCACCAGCCCAATCAGCATCTGTGTAATCTCTCAAGAGTAAATCAGATCCACTATAGCATAGTGAATAATCTACAGTTCCCTTCAAATATCAGAATATTCTCTTCACTGCCTTCTAATGATCTCTTCCGGGACTAGATTGATACCTGCCTACCAGACCTACGTCATAACAAATGTCTGGACGAGTACACATCATAGCGTACATCAGACTCCCGATAACACTAGAATATGGAACTCAAGACATGTCTTCCTTTTCTTTTTCAGTCTTTGAACACATTTCAAGGCTTAAAGTTTCACCTCTTGCTATTGGAGTATCCATAGGCTTGCAACTATTCATTCGGAAGCGTTCCAAAATTTTCTTTATGTATGTTTCTTGATATAGACTCAAAAACTTTTTTGGAACGATCTCTTTGAATTTTAACACCCAGTATATAGTCTGCTTCACCCATATCTTTCATGTCAAATGACTTAACAGTTTTTACATACTCCAAATTATTACCGGCTAATAAAATATCATCCACGTAAAGAGAAAGAATTACAAACTTTCTATTGGACTTTTTCACATAGATGCAATGGTCTTCATCGATCATGGTGAAATCAAATGAAATCACCTCCTTATGAAATCTCAAGTACCACTGCCTTGAAGATTGCTTTAGGTCATAAATTGATCTTTTCAATTTACAAACTTTCTTTTCTTGGCCTTTAACAACGAAACCTACAGGTTGTTCCATGTAGATTTCCTCGTTTAGCTCTCCATTGATAAAAGCGGTCTTCACATCCATTTGGTGTAATTCTAGATCTAAACTTGCAACAATAGCCAAAAGTAATCGTACAGAGGTAAACTTCACAACTGGTGAAAAAATTTCCTCACAATCTATTACAGCTTCTTGAGTAAAACCTTTTGCCACCAATCGTGCTTTGTGTCTTTCTATTGACCCATCCAATTTGCGTTTAACTTTGAGAACCCATTTATTCCCAATAGCTCTACGTCCCTGAGGAAGGTCAACTAGATCCCAGACTTTGTTGGTTTTCATTGACTCTAATTCTTCTTTCATCGCTTTTAACCATTCATCCTTTTTAGGGCTCGATAAAGCCTCAATCACAGAATTAGGTTCATCCAATTCTGTCAGAGATACCAAGAAAACATAATCCTCAATCTCATAAAATCGTTTAGGTACACCTTTTCTTTTGCTCTTACGTAATTAGAGCTCAGATTCCTCTATAGGATTTTGGGATTCAAAACTCCCACTTGGACCAGGAACCATTTCTTGATCCATTGATCTATCAAGTATGTCTGACAACATTAACTGATCTTCTGAATTCAACATTTCGTAGAGAGGCCCACCTTCATTTATTTCACCCTTTTTGGGAAAATAATTTTCCAAAAATCTGACATCTCGTGATACAATTTCAGTAATACTTCCATCCTCCAATTCATCAATGAACACATACCCTTTGGAGCGTTCTGAGTATCTAATAAAGATACAACTCTTTCCTTTTGGACTTAGTTTACCAAACTCACCAAAACGATCTTTAATATATGCAGCACAACCCCAAGGTGGTAGATCATTCAGGTTTGTTTCATGACCAGTCCAAAGTTCATAAGGAGTGGAAGATACTGATTTAGAAGACACTTTATTCAATATGTAGGCCGCAGTCAATAATGCATCTCCTCAGAAAGAGATAGACAAATTTGCCTGCGCCATCATTGATCTTATCATGTCCAATAATGTTCTATTCCTTCTTTCAGCTACACCATTTTTGTTGAGGTGTATAAGGAGTAGTTAACTGTCTCATAATGCCCTTTACAGTACATAATTCTTCAAATTGTTTTGACAAATATTCATGTACTCAGTCAGTTCTAAAACCTTTTTACCTTTATCTAATTGATTTTCAACTTCATTCATATATCTTTTAAAGCACTCAAGTGCTTCAGATTTATGAGAAATCAAATAGACACAACCAAAGTGCGTGAAATCATCAATAAATGTAATGAAGTATCCAGCACCAGACCTTGCCCTCACATTCATTGGACCAACAAATATCAGAATGGATTAATTGAAGTGGAAATTCAGCTCTTTTAGCCTTCCCAAATGGTTTGCGCATAATCTTTCCAGCAAGACAATTTTAACAAGTTGGCATATCAATGATGGAGAAAGAACCTAAATGCCCTTTCTTTACCAACCTATTCATTCAATCTTGCCCTATGTGACCTAATCTTGCATGACATGTAATATCATCTATATCATTGTTACTTGAATAACATGCCATTACACAACGATCAACATAATAGTCATAAGTTTAAAGATTACAATCTAAAACAATAAAAACGATCATAACGAAGTCCAAAACCATATAAAACATTATCTAGAGATATTCTTATACCATTGCGACTAAAAAACAAATCGAAACCAACATCCAATAGAACAGAGACAGATACTAAATTTCGTCGAATCTCTGGAGCATATAGGACGTCATGCAACAACAAAGATTGGCCACCACGCAAGTCTACTTTGCAAGTGCCTATTCCTTTGACTTCAAGTCTAGTATTATTTCCTACATAAATCCACCTTGATCCAGGTGAAACTCGACGAAACTCCACAAACGCTTCTCGATCTCGACTCACGTAGTCGGTGGATCCTGAGTCTACAGTCCACATAGCGTAAGATTCAGTTAGTAAAGAAGTGCTTGAAACATACACAACACTCAAAGATGCGTTTAGGAATGCTACCTTTTTTGGCTCGTTACATTCACGAGCAAAATGCCCTAGAACTTGGCAATTGTAGCACTTCATTTTGCTTTTGTCTCTCTTCTTGAAAAAACATTTTCCCTTCTTGGAATTTGGTTTGTCTTTTTTTTTCTGAGGGTCCTTGTTCAGTCTCCTTCCCCTTTCCTTTCTTTTTCTAATTTTTCTTGCGCTTGAAGCATGAAGACTTTGTACCACTAGATTCAGCCACAAAGGTATTAGAAGCAGCTTTAGCAGCACCAAGCCGCTCGTCTTCAAGTTCAACATGTCGAGCAACATCAGAAAAAGTTTTTATACTTTCATTGTGGGTCAAGTTAACATTCAAATATTCCCAACTATTGGGAAGAGACCGGATCACTGCCTGAACCTGTTGCTCATCCGAGAGAACGTGACCGGCACTCTTGAGTTGTGCTATCATGTTTGACATCACACTAAGGTGTTGTTCGATGCTTTGATCATGACACTTTTTGAAAGTGTAAACTTGATAGTCAGTTGTCTAAGGCGGGTCACAGAAGTACCCCCATATGTTCCTCGTAAGTGTGCCCACATGGCATGAGCATTAAGTAATTCCTCACATTCACGAATCAGTTCATCAACCACTGAACTCACAATGATTCCTC
This sequence comes from Nicotiana attenuata, assembly GCF_001879085.1. Lineage (NCBI taxonomy): Eukaryota > Viridiplantae > Streptophyta > Magnoliopsida > Solanales > Solanaceae > Nicotiana > Nicotiana attenuata. The sequence continues at coordinate 110,351 of NW_017673562.1, forward strand.
GTGCAATGTATTCTGTCCTTTTCCAAGCTTTGTAAGCTTCGAGATCTCTTCTGTGTTGAGTAGTGTTACCCTCTTCTGGTTGACTTAGAACATGCTTTATGCCTTCGAGAGCATTCTGCTCATCTAGGACATACCATATGTTATGACTCCAGATGTCGTAATTGTCACCATTTAGTTTCTCACATTTGTTTAAGTCAGCAATAATACTTTTTGATGCCATGTTTGTAATTAAGAGACAATCACGCAAGTTTATTTATCAATTATGCATGTGTCATACACATTCAAGCAAATTAATTCTAATGAAGGTTTCACATTTAGTGTAAAATCAAAAGGATATGTAAGTATCCAATTATCATCTACGATCTAAATATTTAACCAAAATTAGAAATTAATTTCTTAATGTGTATTAATATGATGAAGACTATAATCACTAGGATTTTGAGTCTTATAATTAACACCATATTCTAGAGTAACATAGAATAACAACCAATCCAAAATAGGATAAAACACAGAGATATATATTCATAATATATCAAAAATAAAACAAAGGAGTTCATAAAAAACACTTAACTAAATTAAGTTATCATGGGAAATTTTTACCCATCTCACTCCCAGAGCCACCATGAACCTCCATAATGGTTCATTAGGCCCAATTTCGCCATAGATTTCAATAAGTTCATTCTTCCAGAAATGTGATAAAGAATGATACAGAATGACGAAGGCATCTCCATCCTCAACACTAAGGAATTTGCTATGAATTTCATCTAATTTTATCCTAAAAAAATCTGAGAAAATCAAGCAAAGATTCAAAAAGAGTCATTTTTATTTTCTTGAAATCCTCAAGAAGTCTTCTTCCTTCCCTTTAATGTGCCCTTATTTCTCTGTTCAGATTCTGCTTCGTTCTTGAATCATTTCTTATGACTTCCGGCTCTGAATCTGAATCAACTAGAGTTTTGACCCTTTTGCGGCGCATTCTTCTACTATTTCTTTTTTGCTCCTCTATCAATATCACTCCCACTTGGAGCAATTTGAGTATGTTCCCGTTCATCCATATCTGAAATAGGAACAAGAAATCAGAAATATGATTGTTACCATTTAATGCGACAACGTATGTCACAAATTTCTAAGACAAAAAGGATCATAAAGGGTCTTTTAAAGCTGGAAGATTCCGTTTTTAACATAAAAAATATTTTCGGAATGCCCAAAATGAGTATATCATGAATATATAAGTTTTAGGCAAAAGTATTTAACAAGTTATTTCTAAAAAGCTGAGACAGAAGCAGTTTTTCGTCAGAAATATAGTAAAAAATCACCAATCTTCAAAAAATCATATCTCACTCGTTTTGTAATCCGTTTTTCACATATAATATACTTTCGGAAAGCCCAAAATGAGTAGAACATAATTACATAAGTTTTAGGCAAAAAAAATTAACAAGTTATTTCTAAAACGCTGAAAACAGAAGCAGTTTTTCGTGAGAAAAATAGTCAAAAACTGCCAATCTTCAAAATATCATATCTCACTGGTTTTTAATCCGTTTTTCACATATAATATATTTTCGGAAAGCTCAAAACGAGTAGATAATGATTATTTAAGTCTTAAGCAAAAATATTTCCAAAGAAATGGCCAAAACGCAAAAAACCAGAAACAGTTTTCTCTGAAACTTGTCAAAAATTAGCCTAAAAAAATCTCAACCTAAACTTATAAAACAGCGATTTTAAGAAAATTTACATGAATAACTGGATCATTCTCTGATACCAATGTAATATAATTCGGAGCAAAATAATGGATTGTGTACCTTAAATTCGCGGCGGATATTGTTGTTGTTGCTACCAAAAGAATCTGCCCCAAATCTCCTTTGATTCACTAGGAAATCAAGGTTAAAGTTCACAAACTAAATGTCCTTTAGAGTGATGATGTAATCTAGAAAGTCAGGATTGCCTTTCCTTCTTTCTGGTTTTTCCTTTTGTTTTCTATGTAATGTCTCTCGTGCTCCCTCTTTTGAAGCAGAAGACTTCCCCTTTTTATTAGGGGAGGTTGAGCAGTTATCAGATAACTGTTCCCTCTCCTTTTCAAAAAGCATTTGAACAGTTTTAGCTGTTCCCCCTCCTTTTAAGGATAAGGTTGAACAGTTATAACACAACTGTTCATCCTTTATTTAAAAAACCAGATATTCCTTTATTTACGGGTCGGGTAAGATTGGATCGGGTCGGTTCACCTGGGCGACCCACAATCCTAAAAACTTACAGCTCAGGTGGTGGAATACTTAGCAGCAGCCATGAAGATTAAGCTTTGTTTGAAACAATGGGGAAAGAAGAGGGATCACGAGCATACCAACTAATAACTTGGTCTAATTCTAGTCTGCTCTTTATATTTTTCATGTGTGATATAAGTCGTTGTGTATTTTAATTAGTTGTGAACTATGAAGACTACTACTTTTGTTCATTAAAAATGTCGTGTGAGCTGCTTTAACGTCGTATTTATCAAAGTGTAAGATCAACTGACCATTCACTTTTGCAATGTAATTATGTATGAAGTGCCGTAATTGGAAAGAAGAGTTTGATTGAGAATGTGAAATACCACTCTGCCCATGAACTGATGACCCACGAATAAGTTCGTCTTAATTTTGTGTCTTGTTTTTGGCCCATAAGAACACTAGAATGGGCTGATTTTTGTAGGCATAAATGTGATAGAGAAGACCAAATACCAGGTCCGCCCATGTATAACAACCCACGATAATTATGGGAAAAATGACACTGTATAGCCGCTGTAAAAATAATAGTCGAAAAAACATATAAAATTTGTATATTTTTTGAATATATATATATATATATATATATATATATATATATATATCCTGTATGTTATATACAAAAATTATTTAAATTTTATACACTTTTTCGGCTACCAGATGTAAATAGTTTCTGGCGCCGACTAAGTGATAATACCCCATAATTATGTCTTCTTTTTTGTCCAAAAGCTCAAAACTCCATAATAAGCCATTTAGGAAGCTTATGTTCGCTTATATAGTTAATTCTCAAATTGAGCATGAATAATTCAGCAAATTGTAGACAATGTTCACAACTAATTCACTACAAAAAAACTAGAATTAGCTACGAACGTCGTCGTTAATCCGTTGCTAAAATACTCGTAGTTAGCAGAAGTTCTTGATAATTCGTTGCTAATCTGTCGCTAAATGAGATTAGCGACGGATTATTCAGTTTAGCTACAGAATTTGTCCATCGCTAAAACCTGATTTTTTAGTAGTGATTTAATTTTGATTCTCTAGTTGATAGTTTTGAGTGCAGATGAGTTTAACATCGATAATACTAGATCACGCCCAACTATGCCTTTTTAAAAAGGACTAAACGGTTGTTGCAAATATAATCCGGTTTATAAGTCCGGAGTCGAATCCCACAGAGAACCAAGGCATAGCTCCATTTGTTCAATATCGCTAAGAAACACAAGTCCAAACAATTTCCTAATTATAAAGATTATAATATTTATTTTTATCTAATTAACTAACAAATACTAGAAAGCAGTAAAACTATCAATTAACAAGGATAAGGATTGGAGACAACATTAAGGAGGTCTAGAGTTAAGATTTCCCCTATTGTCGAAATCCTTTCTGCTACTTTTCCTATAAATTTGCCTAAGTCTTCTCTACCGATCATGAGCACTCTGACTGTCGTAACTCTCTCCCGAGTAATTACCACAATTTACTAGACATATTCTCCCGAACTACGCTAGCCGGCATTAAGTACGCCTCACTCGGATCGCACCAAGGTTTCGTTATACCTAATCCCACATTTAAACCCTCCGTATTGATCCCTCATATACGTTAGGAGTGATGTTGTTCAACAACTACCTAAATAAGCACTCTCTCCCGAGTAATACATACTAAATAGGCACAGTCGATTGAGAGCTCTTCAATCAACCACAATATGAACGTAGTTGAACAAATAGAGAAAATACTGCGGCTCAATTATATAAAAACATAACAAGAATTTATCCTACAAAAGGTTCTATCAATTCTCTAGATAACAAATTAGCTATTCATAATAGTATGCATAACTACAATACTAGAATTCATACCCAATAATGGAAATAGGAAGAAGGAAGTGAAAAACTCGTAGAAGAATTTTCCTCCTTGCTCCTAGTGTGTTCTTGCCTCCTTAGGTCGAATACCCGGTCTCCTAGCCTCCTAAGGTCTAAATTATGTCAAAAGTCCTCAAAATACCGTCTTTCCATGTATATATACCAAGTAGGGTCGGCCCAAACAATTCCACCTTCTCCTACGCGAGAAAGGACACTTTTCCCAGACAGGACGTGCGCGGTCGTGGATCAACCGCGGATTGACCGCGCATTTTGACCAGTGTTCTGCCTGACATGCGCGGACAGTGCGCGGCCGCGCAATTATCGTGCACTTTTCACCCTGTTCTGTTCGGAATTTGAAAATACGTAAAACATTAAAGTTGTAGCCCTTGAATTATATTTCTAGCCATATATTGTGGAGCCCAAATGAAGTTCTGAGTTATGTGCATTTTACTAAGCAGTGTGCAATTTGCCTCCTCGATTCTTCGTTTCGTTGCTCTATCATCCGTTGATCCCTGAACACGATCCCGGCTTAATTCCTTGGCTATTACTCAGAATTCAAAGCTCCAAATCACTTGAATTCATTCCATAACATCTACATAGCTCGGAATCACTCCTACAAAGCATAAAATACACAATTAGTGCAAAACACTAGCAATTAAAGCTCAAACTCAATTGAAGTGCAGTGAATTGGAATGTAGTAATCGACTAATGTGAGCACGTAATTTTTGCCTCACATGAATTACTCCTACAGAATTCCAAAATTAGATTTTTCCCTTTTAATTATTTGTTATTTTAGGAATTATTGTAGAATTTTCCTGATTATTTGCATTCTGTGTGCATGTTTAATTTTACTTAATTCATAAAATACAAAAAATAAAATTACATTGCATTTGCATTTAGGATTTAATTTTACATTTTTTAGATTAATTGGTAAGTTAGTGTTTTACAAAAAATGATTTATTTTTGCATTGTTTAATTTTTAGCTTTGAATTTTGTTAGTTTTCTTTTAATTTGGTCTTTAATTAGTTGTGGTAATTATTACAATTAATTAATTTAATTTAGTAGGATAATTTAGGTTAGGAATTAAGTTAGGTTTATTTTATTTTGTTTTTAGTTTTTAAAAAAAGAAAAAGGAATTAAAAAAAATTGAAAGGGAAAGGAAAAGAATGAAGAAAATCAGACTTTTGGGCCCTTTTTTATTTAATTTTCTCAAGCCCAAACAATTGCACCCTGATACCCGTCCAAAAACCAGCCCAAATCCGCCCCCTAACCCGGTCCAAGTCCCGTTTAAAGCCAAACGACGTCATTTCAATTATTTGGATCAGGACCGTTGATCTCTTTTGATCTAACGGTCCAGAACTGGGGTTTATGACAGTATTTAACTTTCTGAATCTGCCTACCCCCCCAAACCCGTCTCTCTCATTTCCCCTTTTCCTTTAGAGACCCAAACTAGAAACCCTAGCGCCTCCCTAAAATCCCCACCCTCTCCGGTGGCGGCGCCACCCCCAAATTACCCCAAATTAACACCCCAGAATCCTCTCACCCCCCTCATACCAAATCCATAACCCTTTGCCCTCAAATATGTCCAGAACTTCTCGAATCTTACATCCGAGTTGAACTCTAAAGTCCAACATCATTTTCCATTGAGCCCGGTGGCATGCATGATCATAGGGTGTTGTTTCTTTCGAATTTTGAAGTTTTGATTCAACAAAAACTGATGTCGTTCAGTTGTTCTTGACAAAGAACAAATGATCGACATTAGTTTTGTTAAGTCATTTGTCTCCAGTAGGTTTTGAGTTCTGATTTGGTAAGTTCCCTTTACCCCTTTGTCTTTCTTTCTTTTACTATCTTATTCTTCTTCTCCGTCCCCTTTCTTTAGTTAGTTTTCTTTTACTTATCTGGCTGAAAAATCGACCAATTGCCTGAGCCTAAATTGACTTCTGTTCATTCACACCTTTGAAGCTTTTCTTTGATTTTGGTCGGTTCAGTTTTATTAATAGTTGAACTTCTGACTTCGCTTTAGTATTGTAGTCTCATAATTTAGTTTAATTAGGTTTATTCTATTTTAATAAATTAGTTATTTTCTTTCCTGCTTGTGTTTAGTAATTGTTCAATTAGTGTAGGTTTGGTTTTCGAAATTATTTAAGTGCTCTCCCTTTGTTTGTTTAATGATTTTATTTAGTTTCATTTTTGCTGTTTGGGCTTTAAAGCCATTTCAGACCTCACTCCAAGGGTTTGATTTGGGTTATTGGGTTAGAATTAAGCCCATATTTGGTTTAACTATTGGGTAAATTTGACCCATGACCCATGGGTTCACTGAGGTAATTTCGAGGGGTTGAAGGGTTAATTTGGAAATTTGGATTAGGAAATATATCTGTAACTGATTTAGGCAGCTTCTGGGAAGGTGCCTTTAGGATTAAGGTGAAAATCTGATCTTTATAATTAAGGGCATGTGAGCAAAAGTGAGAATTCAAAAAAGGTTTTAAGTGCAAAAACTGATTTCTTTATGCTGCCCTAAAGACTTGCCTATAAAGGCATCCTTTCTTCATTAGCAAGGCAGAGATTTTGGAGACAAAAAATACTGAAAAATTAAAACGGCTGGAGTTCTTTTTCTTTCAAGAAGAGTACTGAAAATTAATTGAATTTCTGCTTGATTTTGAGTTCTAATTCTCTTGGGGTCAATCAGATTTTAAATGGTTCAATAGAAGTAGTGCATCTGGGGTTTTGAATACTGGAATGGGGTCAGAAATCTGAGGCTTGATTTGCTGAATTTGGACACTGTTTCATTGCTGCTTCGACTGTTGCTGTTTCCTTTTTCCCAGCTCATTTCACTTTTTCTATTTGCTGTAACCAGGTACATCTTTGGACCTTTTTTCAATGTGGGAAATCTGAACTTGAAGCTCTTTTGAAGAATGTAGCTCTTAAACTATTTGAATACATATGCATTAGTTTGTGCTTCATTGTGTCTTAACTCTGTATTCAGTAATGTCATGACTGTATAGATATGTATTGAGTATGTCTTAGATCTTATACTTTGTCAGTTAGTTTCATTTGGTTTGATTAATGGTTGTCATGTGTTGAGGGTAAAACTGTTATGAGATGGTCCTTGTGGAGATGAAAAGCTCGTTGTATTAGAATGTTGCTCTTACTAGCTCAAGCTGTCGAGTGAGTGTGAGACTATAGCTAATTGATCTATGGTTTTCATCTCAATTAGAGATTGGTTTGGGCATCTGAACAGATTCAATATGTAATATTACAATTCTGATGTTTGATTTGAGTAGCTTAAGGTTTTAAAGTAAACTCACTAAATGTGTTAGTATCCAGGAAGCTTATGTAATATTTCTGATTTTCGAAAGTGCAGAAAGGGGTATGTGTTCTTAAGTAGGAAATGTCTTAGGTTATAATGTAGAATTTGGCTTATTTGGCATCTCTTATTTTTGCTCTTATTTTTCTCTTCATGAAATAGCTACTGTGGAGTGTTGAAGCTTATCATGTTGTTGTTGAGTGCAATTGGTATTTTATTGCTGGTAAGGACTCGATATTGAGTCCTGATCCTCAGCTTCGACTTTGGCAAGGTTTGGGTTTCTTGAGCTTGGGCTCTGAGGTCATTAGCAAGAGAGGGTGGTATGCCGTTGCTACTCGGGCTTGTTTCTTGAGCCCAGTAGCTAGTTTGTCGCTGTTGGACTTTTCTCATAGCATATTCAACCCAAAAATGCATGCAATATAAAATTGGAAGTTTAGCTAGTTAATTTGTGCTAAAAAGTTAAAATTCAAAATTAATTGTTAGTTCAACTTCATGTTTCATATTTTTTTTGGTTTATTGGTATTTAATTGATTCTGTACAAGTATTGGTTTTAAAATTGGGCCTAAAGCTGGCCCAGTTATGCCGTTCAAATAATCAGATTTGATTTGTATGTCTTATGACCTTGGACGCCCATTCCTCATCAAGAATTGGGCTCGTTTTGGGCCTAGGCCTGAAGGCGTTTACAAACGGGTTCGTTTAGTTTATAAATAATTAGAATCCCATTAACCCTTCCTTAATTAATTAATTAGACTTTTAAAGTAGATTCGGGGCATGCCATATTAGGTGAAACATAGTTTATGTCTCCTCAAAGTTAGTTTGAGTTTTTTCCTTTAATATTGGAATTGAGGTGTACCGTGCCAAATAAAACCTCAAAATGCATGGCCCTCGTTTAATTAATATTTGAATCCTTAGAAATCGAGGCGTGCCATTTAGTTGAATTTTCCATGGCCCTCGCAAAGTTGAAAGTGCGTAGTTGCTTTAGGCGCGTTATTTTAAAAATTACTTTCCTAAACTCGAGTGCGCATTTATGCGACCCAAATCCAAATCTCAACAACGTTAGATAAAATGTGTCGTGGATTGCGGGTGCATTTATGTGACGTGGTTCAAGACGTGTTTTAGATGACGTTTAATCTTTCCTAAAAAATAATTAAATAAAAGCGGTTATAAAACTTGAAATTGAACCATAGGTTAAAACATGTATTAAAGCCAGATAATAGGCCAATTATGATAGTTTAAGCGACCGTGCTAGAACCACGGAATCCGGGGGTGCCTAACACCTTCCCTCGGGTTAACAAAATTCATTATTCAGAATTTCTGGTTCGCAGACTTCAAAAAGGAAAGTCGAATTTTTCTCGATTTGGGATTTTAAAATAAACCGGAGACTTGGGACGCCAGAAAACAAACCATCCCAAGTGGCGACTCTGAATAAAATAAATAGATAATCCCATTTCGAATAATGTCACTTTAATTGGAAAAACTCCCTTATATAACTTCGGGTGTGTATAAAAAGGAGGTGTGACAGCTCTGGCGACTCCGCTGGGGATCAAAACCCAGAACTTCGGTTCGGGGTTCAAGAATTCGAGCTTAGCATAACTGTTATAGTTGGCTTTATTTATTATCTGATTTTTACATGTTGAGCCTAATGTGCTAAATGCCGCTTTTTACCACTTTGATACTATTTGAATTGTATATAAACTGTTACGAAACCCTTCTCTTCTCATCTTCGGGGATGTGCACGCTGGCGTGACTCCCAATTCTGTTAGTGTCATACCTTGAAATAAGAAAGAGGCTCGGTGTCACGACCCCAACCCCGCTCGTGATGGCACCCAACACACTGCTAGGCAAGCCCGACCTTTTAGACAACCTTAACCAATTAATCACAGTGCATGAATAAATTAACATAGCTGAATTACTAAGTCAAATGCTGAAATCCTGAAATAGATTCAAACATACGGAAAACCCAAAATATAAAATAACTACACCGCCCGTAGAATCCGGTGTCACAAGTCTGAGCCTCTAATACATGAGTATCAACCTACTACATATCGTCCTCTAGAAATGTGGAAACAAAATAAATAAGATAGAAGGAAGATCAGGACTGCGAACGTCAAATGCAGCTACCTTGAAACTCCCAAATGTGATGCTAGGAAGAGAAGTCCTCACTCAGCCTCAGTAGTACTTGGATCTGCACGCAAGGTGAAGGGAGTAATATGAGTACTCCGACCCAGTGAGTAATAAACATAAATAAAGACTGAGAATAAGAAATCCTGAATAGGCACAAAGTAATTCTATAAATACAGCAACTTGAACCTAGTAGCATAAAATCAGTAAAACAGTGAAAACAATTATAGAAATATCACAGCAGATAAAGGAATAAATGACAACTAAGAATATGCAATGCAACACATAGACCAGTACTCTCCAGTACCCGCTGCGGCGTGCAGCCCGCTCCATTTATTTATCGTCGACGGCGCTCATTGGGGGTGTGCAGACTCCGGGAGGGGCCCCTTACGACCCAAGTGCAATAATAAGCCATATCGTGACATCAATTAGGCCCTCAGCCTCATATCAATATCAATATCATATCGCTGCGGCACGCAGCCCGATCCCATACTCAGTCCAAAATCACATAAGCCTCTCAGGCACATTAATATAGAAATATTTATCTCAAACTTTATTTAGAAATATTAATTAAGTTTCTGGTTTGAAAAAGTGGCTGAGTTTGCAAAACAGTATTAAATTCTAGGACTGAGTTCAATGATATATAAATATGGTAAGAAACCAGTAATAACAATCCCTGAAGGATTTAATCAGTTGGCACGAAGCCCAAATATAGCAATCAGCTCAATTAAAATAATAATAAGTGGATTTCAGTCAAATACGCAGTATATACATCTACCGGGACGGACCAAGTCACAATCCCCAACGGTGCTCTATCCCACGCTCGCTACCCGGCGTGCAAGTCACCTCAATATAGCACTACGATGTGCAAACACGGGGTCTCAAACCCTCAGAACAACATTTACATCTATTACTCACCTCAAGCTGGCCAAAATCCGAGCTCGCTATGCCCTTGCCTTTCGAATTGACCTCCTCGTGCACTGAATCTGATCAAAACCACAACGAATATGTCACAATATGCCAATGGGACAATTCCTAATTGAAAATAATCGAAAAATAGCGAAAATGTCGAAATTAGCAAAACCCGAGCCCCGGGCCCACTTCTCGAAAATCAGAAAATTTACCATCAATGGATCCTTTATCTCGCCACGAGTCTATACATATAAAGAACACCAAAATCGGAGTCCAAATGACCCCTCAAATCCCCATTTTAGCTCTCTTAAGTTTCAAGCCCTAATCACCATTTTTGTTTATTAATTCCTTGAGTTTTCAGCTCTAATCTATGTATTTACACCATAAAATCGTGTTTTAGACTCAGAAATCCTTACCTCAAAGAAGTCCCTTGATTTTTCACTTCCAACTCGCCCAAATTCTCCAAGTCCGAAGTGAAAATTATGAAACCCTTTGAAATTTTGCGAAGGAGAAATAAAACATTACTGACCGGTTATTTCTGCATCTGCGGCTGCTTAGCCGCATCTGCGACTTCCGCTTTTGCGGTTAAGTGTCTCTTCTGCGGAATAAACCGCTTCTGCGGCTCCCGCATCTGCGATTCCATTTTCGCACAAGCGGTTTCCTCTTAGATTTCCAAAATCCGCATCTGCGACTCCGCAGATGCGGTCGCCCTACGCGCACCTGCGATCCCTGCCGCTTCAGCGGCTCGCTCCTCGCTTCTGCGGTCCCACTTCCGCAGAAGCGAAAATACAAGAAGCAGCAGTGATTTTTGATCCTTACAAGTCCAAAACTTCCCGTTAGCCATCCGAAATCACCCCGAGGCCCCCGGGACCTCAACTAAAAGCATCAACGAATCCTAACTTGCTCCAATCATCAGAACACCTCAAACAACACCAAAACCACCAAATTACATTGGATTCAAGCCTAAGTTCTTCTAAAACTTCCGAAACACGCATTCGATCAAAAACCCAATGAAAACACCTCCGAATGACCTGAAATTTTGCACACACATCCTAAATCACCTAAAGAAGCTACTGAAACTCTCGGAATTCCATTCCGACCCTCGGGTCAAAATCTCACCTATCAAGCGGAATTCGCCAAAATACTAACTTTGCCAATTCAAGCCTAATTCTACACGGGACTTCCAAAATTACTTCCGATCACACTCCTAAGTCACAAATCATCCCCCGAAGCTAACCGAATCATTGGAATTCATATCCGAGCCCTCTAACACATAATTCAACGTCCGGTTGACTTTTCCAAAACAAACTTTCCTTAAAGAGACTAAGTGTCTCATTTCCTTCTAGAACCAATCCAAATCAACTCGTTCACACCAAACACTGATAATGAAGCATAAAGAAATAGAAAATGGGGAAAACGGGGCGGTAAATCACGTGACGACGGGTTGGGTCGTCACATCCTCCCCAACTTAAACAAACGCTCGTCCTCGAGCGAGTCAAGAAATATACCTGAAGCCTCAAATAGGTGGGGGTATCTGCTACGCATCTCCCGCTCGGTCTCCCAGGTAGCCTCTTCCACGGGCCGACCTCTCCACTGCACTTTCACCGAAGCAACATCCTTGGACCTCAACTTCCAAACCTGACGATCCAAAATGGCTGCTGGCTCTACATCATAAGTCAAGTCACCCTGCAGCTGAACTGTACTGAAATCTAGAACATGGGACGGGTCCCCAATGTACTTCCGGAGCATAGAAACATGAAAAACTGGGTGCACGCCCGACAAGCTAGGTGGCAAGGCAAGCTCATAAGCCACCTCCCCAATCCTCCTAAGTACCTCAAAAGGCCCAATGAACCGCGGACTCAGCTTCCCTTTCTTTTCGAATCTCATAACACCCTTTGTGGGTGAAACCTTCAGCAAGACCTTCTCACCAATCATATAGGATACATCTCGGACCATCTTGTCCCCATAACTCTTCTGCCTCGACTGCGCTGTACGGAGTCTCTCCTGAATCACCTTTACCTTCTCTAATGCATCCTGAACCAAATCTGTCCCCAACAATCTAGCCTCCCCGGGCTCGAACCAACCAACTGGAGATCTACAGCGCCTCCCATACAAGGCCTCATACGGTGCCATCTGAATGCTGGACTGATAGCTGTTGTTGTAAGCAAACTCTGCAAGCGGTAGAAACCGGTCCCATGACCCTCCAAAATCAATAACATAGGCGCGTAACATATCCTCCAATATCTGAATGGTACGCTTGGACTGCCCGTCCGTCTGAGGGTGAAAAGCTGTGCTCAACTGCACCTGAGTACCCAACTCTCGCTGAACAGCCTGCCAAAATTGAGAGGTGAACTGAGTGCCCCGATCTGATATGATGGAAACTGGGACACCATGCAACCGAACAATCTCCCGAATATAAATCTCTGCCAGCCGCTATGAAGAATAAGTAGTACAAACCGGAATGAAGTGCGCGGACTTGGTCAGCCTGTCTACAACCACCCAAATAGCATCAAATTTCTTCAAAGTCCATGGGAGTCCAGTAACAAAGTCCATAGTGATCCTCTCCCACTTCCACTCAGGAATAACCATCTGCTGGTGCAAGCCACCCGGTCTCTGATACTCATATTTCACCTGCTGACAATTAAGACACCGGGCTACATACTCCACGATATCTCTCTTCATCCTCCACCACCAATAGTGCTGTCTAAGATCCTGATACATCTTCGCGACACCCGGATGAATGGAATACCGCGAGCTATGGGCCTCCTCCAATATCAACTTCCGAAGCCCATCCGCATTGGGCACGCAAATCCGGCCCTGCATCATCAACACACCATCATCCCCAATGGTCACATCCATGGCATCATCATGCTGCACCCTGTCCTTAAGGACGAGCAAATGCGGATCCTCATACTGACATTCTCTGATGCGGTCGTACAAGGAAGACCGAGAAACCACACAAGCCAACACCCGACTGGGCTCTGAAATATCTAGTCTCAAAAATCGGTTGGCCAAGGCCTGAACATCAACTGCAAATGGCCTCTCCTCAACTGGAATGTATGCCAAGCTCCCCATACTCACCGACTTTCGGCTCAAAGAATCGGCCACTACATTGGCCTTCCCCGGGTGATACAGAATAGTAATGTCATAATCCTTAAGTAACTCTAACCATCTACGCTACCTCAAATTCAGATCCTTTTGCTTGAACAAATGCTGAAGACTGCGATGATCAGTGAATACCTCAGAGGATATGCCATACAAGTAATGCCTCCAAATCTTCAATGCATGAACTATAGCAGCTAGCTCCAAATCATGAACGGGGTAGTTCTGCTCATGGGGCTTCAACTGACGAGAAGCATACGCAATAACTCTACCCTCCTGCATCAAGACACAACCAATCCCAACTCTCGAAGCATCGCAATATACCGTATAAGAACCTGAAGTTGATAGGCAAAACCAATACTGGAGCTGTGGTCAAAGCCGTCTTGAGCTTCTGAAAGCTCTCTCACACTCGTCCGACCATACAANAAATTGAGAGGTGAACTGAGTGCCCCGATCTGATATGATGGAAACTGGGACACCATGCAACCGAACAATCTCCCGAATATAAATCTCTGCCAGCCGCTCTGAAGAATAAGTAGTACAAACCGGAATGAAGTGCGCGGACTTTATCAGCCTTTCTACAACCACCCAAATAGCATCAAATTTCTTCAAAGTCCGTGGGAGTCCGGTAACAAAGTCCATAGTGATCCTCTCCCACTTCCACTCAGGAATAACCATCTGCTGGTGCAAGCCACCCGGTCTCTGATGCTCATATTTCACCTGCTGACAATTAAGACACCGAGCTACATACTCCACGATATCTCTCTTCATCCTCCGCCACCAATAGTGCTGTCTAAGATCCTGATACATCTTCGCGGCACCCGGATGAATGGAATACCGCGAGATATGGGCCTCCTCCAATATCAACTTCCGAAGCCCCTCCACATTGGGCACGTAAATCCGGCCCTGCATCCTCAACACACCATCATCCCCAATGGTCACATCCCTGGCATCATCATGCTGCTCCCTGTCCTTAAGGACGAGCAAATGCGGATCCTCATACTGACATTCTCTGATGCGGTCGTACAAGGAAGACCGAGAAACCACACAAGCCAACACCCGACTGGGCTCTGAAATATCTAGTCTCACAATTCGGTTGGCCAAGGCCTGACATCAACTGCAAATGGC
>NW_017673562.1:125074-129295 GCF_001879085.1 Nicotiana attenuata
CATGCACCTGTGGCCTATTCCGTCAAGCAAGCCTGATGTTCAACTCTTGTTATACCCCCCAAACCATGAAACTGGGCTTCAATGCTCCGATCATCTAATCTGATTCACGATCCTTATTCGTCTTGTAGTGCCTGAAGGGTTTTCACCATCAAGCCTCTCTCATTTTGTTCTTTCTCTCAACTCACCATCGCCTTATGGTGCCTGTGAAGGTTTTCACCAATAAGACTCTCTCATTTTATTCTTCTCTTTGTTCAGAACGGAGTGTTGCCCCTGATATGAATCATCTCTACTTGCTCGACTTGGCATCTCTCAAAGACTGGTCGGAAGGTCTTTCTTTGGACCGTAATGTGGGCTTTTGGATAGGGTTAGAAAGAAAGGGTATCACGAAGGCTCAAAACAACTTGAATATGTTCAAACTTACAACTTTTGGAATCAGATCTTTTACATAACCACAACTTCTGCCCCAGTTTCTTTGCCTGGGGGCTTTTGGATTTTTATTTTGATGGGACCGAACCGTGAGGCTGCCTACGTATCCTTAAAAGGAATCAGGTCGAACGTAGTTTATGACATAGAGATTACTTTGTTGTTGTGATTTTCTCTTATCTCTTTCTTTTCTCTCTCTCTTTTCTTTCCTTTTCTTTTTTTGTTGTTTTCCTTTTCTTTTGTTGTTTTGTTGGTTTTTTTTCCTTTTCTCTTTTTTTTTTCTTTTTTTTTCTTTTTCTCTTTTTCTTTTCTTTTTTTTTCTTTTCTCTTTTCAGTCTTTTCTTTTCTCTGTACACATTCTATGTCTCTCATATTCGTAGAAAATGCACCTCTTCAACCATGGTAGAAATCAACAAGAACTCTCAATTCCGTTTGCATAAATTAAACTGCCAAGACGGAATCCTTCTAACTCGACCAAGCTAAGCAAGCCATCAAAACCCAAGAGCATTGCTGCAAAATACTTGTAAGGGCTCATTACCTCGAACACATACGAAGAAGTAATCATTTCCTTACCATACCGATTCTGTCTACTATCAAGCTATTCCATCTATCTAATTTCCCTTCTGATTCATCATCTACTTGATATTCCCCCTTGCTGTAGCACCACAGTTCCTCAACCCAGGCTCACTACACGAGACCCAAGCACAAGACCACACTGTCTAAGACCCATAAGCCACTGAATCCTCTCTCAAATATTCCCAGAAACACCACATTCCAAATACTTTACTCTGAAGAACTTCCTGCGAATCTAAATTCGTTACCTTTACTTTCCAGATACTGATACATAGAATCCCATAATTAACATAAAATACCACAAGTCTTAACCTTTTCCAATGAAAATACAGTCTCTAACCACATACACAACCTTAAGACACCTGATTGTTACATGTAGAATCTTGAACACATTAAAATCATTCTCGAGAGTCATTTACTTCTTATTCAAACTGCAATTCACCTGATCAAACGAACATAACCACCCGTGCCTCATTAGCACTCTGACACCGCATGATATGACCTCATCCCAATACAAACAAACATCTTCCTGCTCCATGCACCGAGCATTCTTTACCAACAACAGCTTAAGACATCCGTGATTCTCACACATCTATGAAGCACCATATAACCTTTGTCAAAATTTTGCTTCACTCGTGCCATCCTCGGCTCAATTTCCGCAACCAGAACTGATTCGCCAGCATGCCTCAAACCGGAACCAACATAGCACATAACCGTACAATTAGCTAATCAATAGCAAACTCCCAAACTTGGCTCGAAGCCACAGATCAAAACACTCCCAACAACTCATAACGCACATACTCCATTGCTGCCTTAATACCATAGGGAGATTAAACTCAATCCTTCATAAGCTTGTGGAAACACAAATCATCTAGAATTTTTTTTAACTCTTCTGCAAATCTCGCATTCACTCGCACAACAGTTAAGCCCACTCTCTAGGCGATCCAATTTAGATGTCAACACATTTCTTCACTTGTAAATGAGATTTTCTAATAGATAACATAAGGATCACACAACTTTAGAACACTCCGCAGGAGATGACCCACCTGCTTTGCCTCCAACTACCATTTCTGTATACCTTCCACCATCCTAAACTGTACGCAGTCGCTTAGTCTTCCTGAGTCTGAACTCATACTGCAACATAAAATTTTTACTTCACTCTCAACTGGAAACATGAAAAGATTCTTCACGCGCCCATAACTCAGGCTATACCTCGAATCGCAATGGAATTCAAACACCTAATAGTTCTTCTATCATCCAGTAGGCCTTCCTCATCACCTCCAAGTCACATAGATGCACCTTGCAGCACTAACATACTCACCACGTAGCTAACCAGCCGTCACTCCCACTAATAGGGGCAATGCCGAACATATAAGTTCGAAACACTTGCTCACACAATCAGCACCTCAGTGCTCAAGCCATAGGAAAAGATCCGGCCTCAAGTCCTCCAGACCGGCCTAACATAAACTCACAGAGATTACATCTCGCCCCTCGATCGGGGAATCACAAGCCATCAAGGCACATCTGATACTGAGCGCTCACGCGCGCGTACGAACACGTGGAAGGAATTTCAAGAGTTTCTTTTCAAGCTGAATCAAGGACGCACGATAAGAATTCAAGAATGTGAAGTTTTCCTAAAGGTTCTGCAGCCTCTCGAGGATAAGTACAGACGTCTCCGTACCGATCCACGAGACTCTACTAAACCGGCTCATGACTCGCGAGACCAAGTAACCTAGGCTCTGATACCAACTTGTCACGACCCAAGCCCCGGTCGTGATGGCGCCCAACGCAGTGCTAGGCGAGCCCGACCAATTCAATAACCTTAACCCTTTTATCCAGTTCGTGATTTAATTAACACAGATAATTACTAAGTCATAATACTGAAACTGTGAATATATTTAAACATGCGGAAATCTCAAGTATAAAATACTACACAGCCCGAAGAATCTGGTGTCACAAGTCTGAGCCTATAATACATGAGTATCAACCTACCCCATATCGTTCTCTAGAAATGCGGAAATAAAGCAAATAAGATAGAAGGAAGATCAGGACTGCGAACGTCAAATGCAGTTACCTTGAAACTTCCAGATATGATGCTAGGCAGAGAAGTCCTCACTCAGCCTCAGTAGTACCTGGATCTGCACGCAAGGTGCAGGGAGTAATGTGAGTACTCCGACTCAGTGAGTAATAAACATAAATAAAGGCTGAGAATAAAATCCTGAATAGGCACAAAGTAATTCTATAAATACAACAACTTGAACCCAGTAGCATAAAATCAGTAAAATTAGTGAAAACAATTATGGAAATTCCCACAATATATAAATAATTAAATGACAATCAAATATGCAATGCAACACAAAGACCGGTACTCTCCAGTACCCGCTGCGGCGTGTAGCCCGCTCCATTTATTTATCGTCGACGGCGCTCACTGGGGGTGTGCAGACTTCGGGAGGGGCCCCTTACGGCCCAAGCGCAATAATAAGCCATCTCGTGGCATCAACTAGGCCCTTGGCCTCATATAAATATCAATATCGTACCGCTGCGGCGTGCAGCCCGATCCCATACTCAGTCCAAAATCACATAAGCCCTCGGCACATTAATATAGAAATATTTAGCCCAAACTTCATTTAAAAATATTAATTAAGTTTCTAGTTTGAGAAAAGTGGCTGAGTTTGCAAAACAGTATTAAATTCTAGGACTGGGTTCATTGATATGTTGAAATGGTAAGAAACCAGTAATAACAATCCCTGAAGGATTTAATCAGTTGGCACGAAGCCCAAATATAGCAATCAGCTCAATTAGAATAAGAATAAATGAATTTCAGTCAAATACGCAGTATATTCATCTACCGGGGTGGACCAAGTCACAATCCCCAATGGTGCTCTACCCCACGCTCGCTACCCGGCATGCAAGTCACCTCAGTATAGCACTACGATGTGCAAACACGGGGTTTCAAACCCTCAGAACAGCATTTACATCTATTACTCACCTCAAGCAGGCCAAAATCCTAGCTCGCTATGCCCTTGCCTCTCGAATCGACCTCCTCGTGCGTCGAATCTGATCGAAACCACAACGAATACGTCACAATATGCCTATGGAACAATATCCAAGCGAAAACAATCGAAAAATAGATAAAATCTCGAAATTAGCAAAACCCGAGCCCCGGGCCCACTTCTCAAAAATAAGAAAATATCAACGGATTCCTTATCTCGCCACGAGTCTATA
>NW_017673563.1:0-75423 GCF_001879085.1 Nicotiana attenuata
AGATATTGGTGCATAACTTAATCCCATATTAAAACCTAATATCCAATTCCCCCTCTCATCTCTAAACACTTCTCCTATTCCCCCCGTTCCTGGGTTACCCGCACAGGCTCCATCTATATTAAGCTTGTAGAAATTTGGATTGGGAGGTTCCCATTTTACATAAATGGTATCTTTAACAGGTTTTAGAAGATTGTTTTTTTGCCAAGTAAAGGAATTCGATGGCCCTGTTGATGGGTTGGCTTTTGTTAATGGGTGTTATATTTTTACCAAAGAGGATACCATTCCTAAAGTTCCAGATATGCCATAAGAGGAATGGGAGAAAGTCTGACCAACGGAGGAACTTGTCAAAGGATTCTTTTGACAGGAGTTTCTTTTTAAGCCAGATTTGAAGGAAGTCTTTTCCTTTGGGATTTAGGTCAAAGGGATGTTTTGAATTAATTTGATACCAGATTTGCCTAGAGTAGTTGCATCGGAAGAGGATGTGCTCTATATTCTCCGTCTCTTTATTGCAAATATTACAAGTATCTTCGTGGCAAATCCCTCTCTTTCTTAGCAATTCTTTAGTGGGTAGTCTATCCCAGAAGATTGTCCACAGGAAGAATTTCAATTTATTTAAAGAGTTTATTTTCCATATCCAGGCTAAGTCCTTAGTAGTGCCCGTGGATCCCGAGGCAGCTTCATATGCTGCTTTGATAGAAAAGCAGTTGTGATTTTTGGAATTCCAAGTGTATGTATCCCTAAAGGGGCCATTTTGTTTTATGTAAGTGCAGTTTATTTTAAAGACTATGTCCGGGGGAAGATCAAATGATAGATTCGTGAGGTCAAAACTTCCATTTTTAATGAGATAAGACAGTTTTTTGTTAAGTTCCCCAGCTTGAACGGGGCCTTGGATGGATTCCCTAAGCGTTCCTGATTGATTAATCCAATTGTCTTGCCAAATATTAATATCTTTTCCATCCTCTATTAACCATTTAGTGTTGGCTTTACAAATTTCACTACCCTTCTTGATAACCTTCCATGTGTGGGAGCCCGTATTCGTATTTTTTCTGTGATTGTATTTATTATGAATAATTTTGGCCCATAAGTTTTCTTTCTCTTCTTTGTATCTCCATGCTAAGGCTGTATTGAAAGAGGAGTTTTTCATATGGGTATTAGGTATTCCTAGACCCCCTTGCTTCTTAGGCATTGTGACTATACTCCATTTAACTAGATGGCATTTTTTCTTATTCTCCGTGCTACCCCAGAGGAAGTTACGTTGTATTGCGTCAATCTTATTTAGGATAGTTTTGGGGAGATCATAGATCTGCATGACGTGGTTTGGAATTGCGGCTAGGGTGGCTTTTATGAGGGTTGTCCTACCCGCTATATTAAGGAATTTAGTTTTCCAGCCTGTTAGTCTATTATTGAGTTTATCCAGGATAGACTGGAAGTCTTTTTTTGTGGGGTTAGTGTTAGGCATAGGGAAGCCTAGGTATTTCCCAAAGTTATCAGTGTAATTCATAGAGAAGCAACTGCTGATGTGGCTTTTTTTGCTTATAGGAGTATTCTTGGAGAACACAATTTTTGATTTCTCAAAATTTATTGATTGGCCCGAAGCATTACAGAATTTGGTGATAGTGTCAATGATAGAGCTGTAGGTTTTTTGGTTGGCTTCAGCTAGGAGAATGAGATCATCCGCGAAGAAGAGATGTGAGAGTTCCGGGCCTTTTGGGCTAATTTTTATTGGGGTCCATCGGCAGCAGTCAATCTCGTGGTCAATTAACCTGGAAAACATCTCCATGCATATGATAAAGATGTATGGTGATAGGGGGTCCCCTTGTCTGATTCCCCTAGATGGTTCAAAGAACTCCGTTCTAGATCCGTTAATCAGGATAGCAGTTGAGGTAGTAGAGATACAGGACATAATGAGTTTTATAAGGTCTGGAGGGAAGTTAAGGGAGGCTAGAGAAAATCTGACGAAGGACCATTCTATTTTGTCGAATGCTTTTTCCAAATCTATTTTAATCATCATTTTTGGTTTTTTCCCTTTGGAGTTCTTGAAATGATGAAGAACTTCATTGATGATTAGAGCATTATCCGCAGCCCTTCTTCCTTTTATGAAGCTAGTTTGGGTAGGGTGGATAAGGGTGGGCAGTAGTGTTTTGATGCGGTTTATGATAATCTTAGTGACAACTTTGTAAGCAGTGTTACAAAGGCTTATGGGTCTGTATTGCCTAATGGTTTCTGCATTTTCGCTTTTAGGGATTAGGCATACTAGTGTATTATTCATACTTTTAAGCATTCTTTTCTCTGAGAAGGAATCCTGGCAGAATTTTATGAGAAGATTGCTGGTTTCTTTCCAAAACTTTTGGTACAGAATCGGATGGAGTCCATCCGGCCCTGGCGATTTATAAGGTTTGAAGGAATCTAGTGCCCTCCTAATTTCTTCTATAGAGGGGATACTACTAAGGGAGATATGGTCCTGGTCCTTAATAGTAGAGCTGTAGGAGAGGTGATTGTTTTTGAGCAAGGATTGGTTGTGGTTTGTGGTGTAGAGCTTTTTATAGAATTCAATAATATGTTCCTTGATGGGTTTTTGTTCTTGAATCCAATTTCCAGCTTCGTCTCTTAAACAAATAATCCTGTTTTTCCTTCTTCTTTGCATTGTGGTGATGTGGAAAAATTTTGTGTTTGCATCCCCATCCTGGATCCATTGGATCCTGGATTTGAGTTTCCAGAATTCCTCCTCTTGTCTGAGTACGCTATAGTACTCATGCAGGAGATCGTTTTCTAGGTTTATTAGGAATTGGCTATGGGGATAGTTTGGAGAATTCTGAATTCCATTTAGTCTAGCTAATAGGGTACTTTTTTTTTAAAAAAATATTGCCGAAAGTAGTTTTGTTCCATTCTATAGCATTCAGACTAAATTTCTCTATAGCTATTGAGGTATTCGGTTGGTTCGACCAAGAGTTATCCACTAGAGCCCTAAACGTGGGGTGAGATAGCCACATAGTTTCTAATCTAAATATATTATTATTAGTAGGGAACCTTTTGGAAAATTCTAACATGATAGGGCAATGGTCAGAATGGCTTCTAGTTAAATGCTTGATATTTGCGTCTTGAAATAGCTCTAGCCATTCAGTATTAGTCCAAGTGAATCTTTGCCCTTTAAAACCTAGGTCTACTAGACCACAATTGTTCATACAATCTAAAATTTTGGATATTCTACTGTAATTAATAGGCGGTCCTCCAAATTTTTCCGATGCACAGGTGACTTCATTAAAGTCTCCCGCAACTAGCCAAGGACCCTTAAAATTTTTTGCTACTATTTTTAAATTTTTCCACAGTATTAATCTTTCTTCCATAAGGTTACTAGCATATATAATAGAGCATAACCATTTTTTTGTTGAGTTTCGTACCTTTACCATGGCGTGTATCTCTTGGTCCGTTCCTCCAATTTGATCCACCATTGTATCTCCATTGTTCCACATGAGTACAATACCTCCTGAATTTCCATTGGCCGGCATTTGAATTGAGCTGGTGTAGCCGAAATCCTGGACCAGAGTATGGTGATCCTTCATTTTTGTTTCTAGCAGCGCGACCAAACTAGGACGATGATAATCAAGCATAGCTCTAAAAGCTCTCCTAAATTCTGCTCCATTTGCTCCACGACAGTTCCAAATAATCATATTCATGTTAATGTTTCTAGTTGATACACCCCTTCCCTGGCTGCCCGAGGAGTTATCTTCGTTCCTCATCATTTCCTGTTGCGTCCAATAATGGGAGAACATTGTTGGTACTAACACCACCGCATGTTGGTAGATGCTCGGTGGGTTCACCTTTCTTATGGAAATTGAGCATTTCCTCAAATCCACTGGGCAACTTAAGATGAATCTTTTTTCTCTTCTTGCTTGGAATGCCATTGTTTTTGGGTATCTTAACACTCCGTGCTCCACTATTCTTTCCGTTGGCATTTCTTCCTCTTCTCCCTCCTCTTCCATCACGTTCGAAATCTGGTTTTGTGGGGTTGGAGATGGTGTTTGAGTTTGGTTCGATGTTTGAAGGGTGGAGCGGGGTGATGTCCTGGGCAGTGGGGTTGAGGGTGTGTTGTTGTTGGGCTGTGATAGTGGCTGTGTTTGGGCAGCAACCATGTAGGGGAATGAGGTTTGAGGGTTTGCATGGGGAGGGTAAATGGGTAGGTTTGGGTGGTGCATGGGTGTGTGGTGTTGGTGTACTGCATGGGAGCTCCAAGGTGAGGGGTGGGGGCCCATATTCATGAGCATGGGCTGTTGGAGACTCAACCATGGTCTCATCATCACATTGTTCATGCCAATTTGCATTCCTTCCGTCACAATTTGAGCCAAGTATGAGGGATCC
Source organism: Nicotiana attenuata (assembly GCF_001879085.1). Lineage (NCBI taxonomy): Eukaryota > Viridiplantae > Streptophyta > Magnoliopsida > Solanales > Solanaceae > Nicotiana > Nicotiana attenuata. The sequence continues at coordinate 4,357 of NW_017673563.1, forward strand.
CCTATTTGTATTATGAGATCCCTCCCTTCTAGCTGGAGATTTATGTTTAGTGCATGACCCATGAGGCCCCATTCCAACCATGATTGGGGGGTATGGTTTGGTTAAATTGGCCTTGTGGTGAAGATGAGTGGTGTTTGGGGTTGTGGAGGGGTTTGTGGTCTTGTCCATACATTCCTCCTTGGCCTTTGGTGTCTCCTGTTTTGGTTGAGGGGAAGTCTTGGTATTGTTCAGGTTGTTCTTGCTAAGATTGTGGGATGTTTTTGCTTTGAGTTCCTCAGTGAAGCAATCCGTTTGGTATTGGTCTAATAAGGGAGTGTGAGGTACATTTTGTGGTACTAGAGACTTGTCCTTCCTAGGGTTTAGGGTGTCTTGTACATTAATGATGGTTTGACTTGAGTTTGACAAGGGTTGAGTTTGATTAGTACTAGGGATTTGTTGTGTGAGATTGGTATCTTTCATGGGCAGAATGGGGGCTAAGGATTGTGTGCTACCTAAGTTATGCATTAATGAGGGTGTTGAGCTTTTTGTAGGTCTCTTTAGGTCTAAGTACATGGCTTGGGATGCGGAGTGATGTGCCGTCGGTCCAGAGTAGGCGTCGTAAGGGGTAGGAGGTAGGAGTTGAAGTGATAGTGGGAGTTATTGCCTAAGGGATTTTGTGAGTTATGAGGGGAACTTGTGTCTTCTATGTTGTTTGTGACAATATCCTTAGGGTAAAGACAAGAGAATGAGTTTTTGGTGAGGTTTGGATTGGTAAGGTTACCAGGTACTATACTCATCACTTTTTGTTGTTGGGTAATAGGAGTTATAGTACCGTTACCTCCCTTCTTGCTATTGTCCAGCGGCTTTTTACTCTCTTCGTCCACACTTTGTGGCTTTTCTTCTACTTTGGTTTCAGCTTTTTGCCATTTTTGAGTATTGGTTATAATTTTCTTTTGGTTAGTCATTGTCTTATGGGTATCAAGGTCATTCCTGGTAGGGTTTTTATCTTGTTTTTTGTTTTTCTTTTGGTGTGATACTATAGCCCATTGGTCTATTTTTTGGGTAAGTGTATCCACCATGTGAGGTTTAGCCATGGAAGTGGACGAGCTAGCTTGTTCCTCTGCTGGTTTTTGTGCTTGGTGAGGGCAGTTACTCACACTGTGACCAAGTCTGCCACAATTCGTGCATAGTAGATTAAAACCTTCGTAACAAATTTGTTGTATATGTTTCCCAATCACAATGAAGGTTTTAAGGGGTTGTTCTATGGGTACCATGACACAAAGTCGAGCATACTTACCCCTTAAGGCGGATTTGGTGCTTGCGTCGATACGTATTAGTTGTCCCAACTTCTGACCAATTTTTTGAAGGATCTCATAGTCGTAAAATTCCGTAGGTAGCTCCGGAAGCCTTGCCCATATAGCTGAGTAGGTTAAGGCTGCTTTTGATGCTACGAATCTGGGTTCCCATTTTCTAACCGTGAGAAATTGGTTCCCTATGAACCATGGCCCTTCATGAAGGGCTTTGTTATAGCTTTCCTCTTTGGTAAACTTTATTAAATAGTAGTCACAACCTAAATCTATTAGAGAAAGGTTTTCTGTTGGCTTCCATATTGCATGGACTTTTTTCTGGAGAAATTGATAGCCTATTCTCCTCCCAAAGATTTTAACGATGAGGGCACTCGACCAATTTTTATATATACGTTTCTTATCCGATGAGGTAATGGGAATGAACAGTTCCGAGTTAGGGTAGTTGTTTGTTTCATCCTCATGTATATCGGAGACCATATTGGTTTGGACTGTGACTTGGCTTCCTTCGGGTTCTTTATTTGCTTCATTGCCCGTTACCAGTGTGTCTATGAAGGACATCTTCTTCGTTGGAATGTTGTGTTATCAGATTTTGTTTCAGTTTTGTTAGTGCAGGCTTCATTGCATATTTCCATATCCATGGTAGTAGTTTCTAGGTTGGTCGAAACTATATTTGTTCTCAAGGTTATACTCTCGTTTGAGGCAGGTGGAGTTGAGTTTTCCTTAGCTAGGATTATTTGGGGTGTGATTTGTTGGTCCAGAGAGTTTTCTTCATTAGTGTTTTCCATAGTTTGGAGAGGTTTGCAGGTATTGTATGTGCTAGGTTTAGAATAGGAGGAAGGAGTAGGAGAGGAAACCCTACTTAGAGAGAAGGAGGAGACATTCTCTCTAACCCATCTTCACGTAATTTTACATGTGACTTGCTACTTAAGATCCCTAAATACCTACTGGCTTGCTATTCTAGATATTGAAACTAATTTAGTTTCAATATGAGTAGTAGAATAGGTTTGAAAGTTGGGACTTTGTGTATAATTACTTGGTCACTTGTTGCCATTTTCATAATCCCAAGGCCTAAAAAACACTTAATGCTTTGTTAGCTTCAAACTTAGTATATAAAATATACTTTTCATATATAAATTTATTCGGTATTTTTTCGATTTATTTTTACAAAATTAAAAACTTACCTTATGATTCGGTACGGGTATAAATTTATATAAAAACCTACGATTTTGTTAAAAGAACCCTAAAAATTAGTTTGATACGGTACGGTATGGTTCGGTCCGTTACTTGATTTTTAAAGATCCATTGACACCCCTATATAATGATAATCAAACCAATAAACTGAGTTCCAGACTAAAATATTCTTATATATTTTTTAGTACAAATATAGGGTCTAGACAAAAGTTATTGGATTCACGTCATGAACCTATAACCTTTTCACTAACTCCGCCCTTATCCGGATATATATTAAATCCACACTCGAATTATATCCTTAAAAATAAAAAAATAATAAAAGAAGAAATAGGATTTCATATATTAATATATATATTTTCTTCTTGTCGTTCTGAGATTTCAACCTCAATGTATTCTTTTTATTTCAAGTTTCAGCTTGCCTTTTCTTTTCTTTTTCTTTTTCTTTTCGCCTTAGATATGTCGAACGAGTAAATTTGCTTAATACTCTATTAGTTAAGAGAGTTTGGTCACGAGAATTGTGTCAATGTTTTTTAGTATATTGAACTGTCCTGCACATTTTGCTAAAGATGAAAGTGGAAAAAGAAAAATAATGTTTAAAAAAAATGATGGAAATGCCGGAATAGCTATTAGGAACTGTGGGCATAAGAATTGCTGAATTATTTATTTAATTGTTTTGGAATCATTCAAAACCAATTTAAAAAACTAGAATTGCAAGAGTTATGTACTTTATTTTCATTTATATTGTTAAAAGAACATAGAAAATTGATCGACGGCTACGCTTAACAGATTCGATTAATTAAATGCATTCAATTGACGATATAATTGCGTAAGTATATTGGATTCACTAAAACCACATACTTAATTGTTAATTATAGTATCAATTTCCCCCAATTATAATAATTTCACAATTAGTGGGATTTGACAGCTTTCACTTAAGAAATTGTGAACACACCGCCCTTCAGTATTCAAAGTTTCTAATTCTATATCCATTTGTATAGTGTCATTTAACATCCTTAATTATCGCTAAATCCATTTATAATATTCTTGTAAACTTCTTTTATGATTGAGATAGTACAAGTAACACCTTAAAGGGGAAAAACTAAAATATATAGTCAAAATTTCAAAACTAATAAAAAGTAAAATCTAATAAAACAAAATGGGACGAAGAAGTTCAAAAGAAAGATACAATAAAGGAAGGAATGGAGACATAGATTTCACTTCTTATAACATTGTATTAAATTGTTTCTTTTATTCTTGAAAGGAAATTTATAATATTTCAATTTTTTTACCTCCATATATTTAATGCTAATTAAGAAACTCCCTCCGATTAAGGAGAATTTTTTGTTCACAAATATAATCGATCTCTCCTAAGATAGTTTTAATGCAATGATAATTTTGGCCTATTTTTGAACCTTTCAGAAAATTCCAACTACAACTCCTTTTGCTCATTGACTTTTAGGTTAAGTGGACTATATATTTCATTAAACAAGTCTAACATTTCATTAAGTAGTTAACTTGAGTTGTCCAAAGTAGCAGCATTGTAAAGAAAAAGAAATGCTGCCAAAATATTTACTTTAAAAATAATGCTTATTTTAAATAAAAAAAAGACGCAAGTTAGTGCACAAAATATTATGCATTCACCTAAGGTCCCGGGAAGGATCGTACTCCAAGGGGTGTGATGTAGACAGCATACCTTAATGCAAGCATTAGTAGATGCTTCCAGTGGCGACGCCAGGAAATTCAATATGAGTGTTTAAATTTTGAACACCCTTTGCCAGTGGGCTATGCAAGGGTATTCAAAGTCTATTTTTAATCAATAACAAGTAATAATTTACCTTATACGTAGTATAATTTTTCGGCGAAGGGTCGTCAGTTGACCACCCTTGGGCTAACATAGTTTCACCCCTGCATGCTTCTACGGCTCGAACCCGTAGAATAATGCTAATTGTTTGGAATCAATTCGCTTTTTCTTTAAAAAAATGATAAACCAAAATGTGAAATTAATTAATTACAGAAAATGCATAATTAATATCGAACCGGCTGTAATATAATAAGTAAACAAAAATAGATAAAACCAAAAAAGAAGTAAAAAGATGTGAATGGAGAATATATATCATTTCCCATTTCATGCACCTATTTTTCCCCCAAAAATTAATAATTGTCCAAATTAGTAGCATTGTAAACAAACCGTTAAATCCCATGTTTCTTCCCCCACTTTCCTCCTTCTTTCACTTTCACACACACACACACAGTATAATAATTCATTTCACACTCATATTCCCTCCTTATAAATAAACTTCAACACTCTCTCTACAACTCAAATTTTCTTCATTTAAAATCTTTAGTACAAAAAAATGGCTTCTTCTTTCTCTCTAATTCCCTTTCTTGCTTTATTTCTTGTTTCTTTCTCTCATATTGCTCTTTCATTATCATCAAAATCTTTCTTGCCTTTTCATAAGCCTATAATAAGCCAGAAAAAATTCCCAGTAACAATGGCTGAAAAATTCATTAGACAACTTAACTTGTTTCCTAAACATGATATTAATATTATTTCTTCAAAGGATAATATTGCACTAGCCAATGATGAGAGATTATTTGAAAAGAAATTGAATTTACCTTATCTTGGTGATTCTGGTGCAACTGTCCAAGATTTAGGTCATCATGCTGGTTATTTTCGTCTTCTACATACTAAAGCTGCAAGGTATTGATTTTATATTATGATTATATTTTAATGTCATTATTGAGTTTTTTTTAAGGAAAACCTAGAGTAACGGTAAAATTGTTTTCGTATGACCTATAAGTAATGGGTTCGAGAAGTGAAAGCAATCACTAATGCTTGCATTAGGGTAGGCTGTTTACATTATACCCCTAGGGTTGCGGTCCTTCTCCGGACCCTGGGGATGCTTTGTCACCGGGCTTGTCTTTTATTGTTGAGTTTCTTTTTGTTTTATTATTTTATTAATGCAAATGTTTTGTTTTGTTGTAGGATGTTCTATTTTTTCTTTGAATCGAGGAGCAACAAGAATGATCCAGTAGTGATATGGTTAACAGGAGGGCCAGGATGTAGCAGTGAATTGGCTTTGTTTTATGAAAATGGACCTTTTAAATTATCTGACAACATGTCTCTTGTCTGGAATGATTTTGGCTGGGACAAGGTTCTTGTTTTTTTCCTTTTTTATTCTTTTAATATTTTGTGTATTTCGTTACTTAATATAAACCAATTCATTTCAAGAAAAGTTGGGTTACATATTTTGCATACGATAAAGAGAAAATGGTATTAATAAAGTTGTTATATTAAACTTTTTTCAATCATGCAAAGTCTCTTTTTACCAACTAACTAATCTTCTTTGACGTTTTGCTGCTCATTAGTTGTGACTTTTAGTAGAATTTTTTTTTTTTGAATTCAAAAGTAGTTTAACGCTTATTGACTTGTTAAGTAGTAGTTAAGAATAAAAATAATACTCACGTTAATTAATGTGAATCAACAGGTCTCAAACCTTATATACGTTGATCAACCAACGGGAACTGGTTTTAGTTATAGTACTGTTGATAGTGACATTCGTAACAGCGAGACGGGTGTGAGCAATGACCTTTATGACTTCTTACAGGTTTGCTCCAAATTTCTATTTTTTTTACTCTCGAATCCATATTTTGATTAATACTAATTTGAAATATACGATGTATTTGAGAATAGGAATTCTTCAAGGCGCATCCTGATTATGTAAATAATGATTTCTACATTACTGGAGAATCATATGCTGGACATTATATTCCTGCATTTGCTTCTCGTGTTAACCAAGGAAACAAAAATAAAGAAGGAATTAACATAAACCTCAAGGTACCTTTTTTCTTCAATAGTCCTATCATTTTAAAGTATTTTCAACTTGCTTTGGTTGGACTTATTTATATGCCTATTTTGATCAGGGATTTGCCATTGGTAATGGACTCACCAACCCAGAAATCCAGTACAAAGCCTACACTGACTATGCATTGGACATGAAATTGATCAATCAAACTGATTACGACGCCATAAATCAATTATATCCACAATGTCAACAAGAAATTAGGCTTTGCGGTAACTCCTTATCCCACTTAGTTCATCCACCCATTTTATGTTGAACTGTCAGTGTATCGAAGTTAAATTCACAAAAGTAAAAGAAAGATACTGTCGTTCAATGCAATAGAAAATATTCTTTACATGTTTGGTGAATATATTGGTAGGAAGTGGTAGTGATGATGCTTGCTTGGACGCATTTGGTCGTTGCACAAACATCTTCAGTAGTATAATGGACGTTGTGGGCGATAAAAATGTAAGAATGCAGAACTTCTTTTACTCAGTTTTCTGTTTTCAATGAGACAATGGTGTCATATAACTACAAGCACATTTCATTTCTAACCATGAAATGGATATCTGATCTTTTACCTGCAGTACTATGATATCCGCAAGAAATGTGAGGGGAACCTCTGCTATGACTTCTCGGGAATGGAAACTTACCTCAACGATGACCAAGTTAAGCAAGCCCTTGGTGTTCCCAACAGCATTGACTTTGTTTCATGTAGTTCTACAGTTTATCAGGCGATGGAGACGGACTGGATGAAGAATCTTGAAGAAGGTATTCCTTCACTTCTTGAGGATGGTATCAATCTACTCATTTATGCTGGAGAGTATGACCTTATCTGCAACTGGCTTGGTAAGCTTCATTCACCTGTGACAGAAATAGAATTCATATAATAATCTAAAAGGAGTTAACGACTAAACTATTGTATCTTGACATGGACAGGGAACTCAAATTGGGTGCATGCAGTGGAATGGTCTGGGCAGAATGACTTTGTGGCTGCACCATCTGTTTCTTTCACAGTAGATGGTGAGGAGAAAGGAATTCAAAAGAGCTATGGACCTCTGACTTTCCTCAAGGTCCATGATGCAGGCCATATGGTGCCAATGGATCAACCTAAGGCAGCACTGGAAATGCTCCAGAGGTGGACCACTCAAGGCAAATTGTCCTAAGAAAATCATCTTGCTCACATGTGAAGCATCAATTTGAGAACCACACTTAACTGAAACAGATTTAACATTTTTCCAGCTTTATAATTCCATCAAAACATAGAAAATCATGTAGATACATTTCACCTTTTCAGGTTACCCTGAAATCTGTCAATGAAATGTTTTTATCTTTGAGGTGAATATATTCTTCTAAGATTGGATTAAGCATTATAACATATAGTGAAGCACACTGTTTGCTCTTGAGATTTGTTATCCCCCCTACCTTGGATTATGCATCGCGCAGTGTCAAAATAACTAAATCATGTAAAACCTTTTGCATCTAAGATCTGCCAAGCATTTGGATATAGGTTTTAGCCTTTTTCATAAAAGGCTAATTGGGGGCACGGTATCTAAACAATTTTCTTGGAGTAAGAAAAGGGCATACACAGGCAAATTCAACAAGAACTGACAAAAAAATATCTCAGCAATTCTGATTCATTATCAATCTTCAATATTCTTTTGCAATTTCCTCATGTGGAAGGCGGTTAAACAGAATACAAACAACAACAACAACCCAGTATAATCCCACAAGTGGGGTCTGGGGAGTGTAGTGTGTACGCAGACCTTATCTCTACCCTGCGGGGTAGAGAGCCTGTTTCCTATAGACAAGTTAAACAGAATACCTAGACCAATATAACTAGTCTATTTTCTAGCTTAACCAAGATCAAGAACTGATTGTTTCAGTATTTCCTTTGCCCTAACAATTATATGATTTTTAACCAACGTTTTCCCCCCAAACCTCAGCATGTAAGAACACTTAAACCCTGAAATATTGCTCAACACTTATAAAAGTATCATCCTTTTTTCCCTCTTGTTTGTGAAGCTCAAGCAGTACGAGCACAACACATTAATTGTCACAGCTAGATCTATAACTTTATATAGTTTCTATTGATAACCTATATTAACACATAGCTGATCGCAAAAACGAATATACAGCTGATCCAATGCCCTAACCCCTTTGGCTCTGGTACAAGCTGTATTTGACATAACAACTTAAAAGGAAATTCTACAATCAGATATTTGGACTAGTTTAAAAAAAAACTATGTGCTTGTTCCCTGCACCTGCTGTGTTTTTAAATTAAATTACGACCAAGATGAATACATGGCTGATCCAGGGCCCTATCTGTCAGGCTCAGATACAGACGTTTATCGACATTATACCCAACTTAAAGAAAATTCCCTATCTTGAAAGACAATATACTTATCGCCTGCATTTCCTATCGGTTAAACCAGTTTAGTTACATCAAGATTGTTATTTTTTAATCCAGATATCCTCTCTTTGAATAATTGAATAGCACATATAGCAAGGGGCAGTTAGATGGCTCGCTAAACAAATTTTGGGCTGCTCTCAAGATTGACTTCACATTCATTTAAAGCGTATATTTACTGAAGAGACGTGGCCCATGATCTGCCAAGCTCAAACATGTGGTTAAAGGAGAAAGCTAATGCTTAACAAAAGATGCATTCATCTGTACACAAGCATTAAGACTGCTCAAGAAAAATTTCATACACAAACACCTGAATACAATAGCTACGAACCACCTTGTGCTCGATATAATTCCCTCAAGGTCTCAATCACAGGCTGAAAACCTGTCCGCAATGGCAAAACTGATACCACTCTTAGATGCCGTGCATTCCCATTCTTTGGTTGGGACAAGGTGACTTTCAACATTTCTCCTTCCAAAGCTCTACCTGCAGCTGCAGCTGCAAAAAAACATCCTCCAATCAGTCAGAAGAATTAATTCCTCTTCATAATGGCACAGCAAAACATCCGAAGAATAATTGGAATATAAGATTCTTGGACAGCCTTTTTCAGCCTAATAACAAACTACTTTCTCCGTCCCAGTTTTGACTGGACACAAAATTTAAGATATTAATTTGATTTATGTACTAAATTTAGCAATAATGGAAGAAAATACTAAAGTAATGGTTAAAGTTTAGTTTGACGGAGAAAAATCTCAACAAAAATATGATATTTGAATAGATTAATGAATTCGAAATAAAATCGTGTCAACCCAATTTAGGACATCTCAAAATGAAAAGACTGTTGTATAAATTGGGACTGAGAGAATAAGTTTCATAAGAATTTTCAATTTCTACAGAAATATTCTCATCGTTTCGTTTTTCTTTCTTTAAGAAAAAAGAAAATCAATACTTGGAGTGTAAGTTGGGTGATGTGACTCATGAAGCTGAAGTAGAAGTGAGGCTTGATACACAAGCCATCCCTAAGAGAGGAAGTTTCAAGTATCTTGGGTCAATAATCCAAGGTAATGGGGAGATTGACGAAAATGTCACACATCGTATTGGAGCGGGGTGGATGAATTGGAGGCTCGCATCCAGTGTCTTGTGCGATAAGAATGTGCTACCAAGAATTAGAGGTGAGTTCTATAGAGCGGTTGTTAGGTCGGCCATGTTGTATGGGGCAGAGTGTTGTCCAGTCAAGAACTCGCATGTCCAGAAGTTGAAAGTAGCGGAAATGAGAATGTTGAGATGGATGTGTGGGCATACTTGGAGAGATAAAGATTAGGAGTGAGGATATTCGAGACAAAATGAAGTGGCCCCCGTGGTGAACAAGATGCGGGAAGCGAGGCTGAGATGGTTTGGCCATGTGAGGAGGAGGTGCCCAGATATCCCAGTGAGAAGGTGTGAGAGATTGTCCATGGTGGGTCTAAGAAAAGGTAGAGGTAGGCCAAAGAAGCATTGGAGAGTGATAAGGCAGGACATGTCACATCTTTAGCTTACTGAGGACATGACTCTTCATAGGAGAGTAAGGAGGTCGAGTATTAGAGTAGAAGGTTAGCAGATAGTCGAGCTTTTCCTTTTTCATACCTGTATTATCATCATTATTTGCGGATTTTCATACACTTAGATCTCTATTACTACCGTTTGTCTCTTTTGCTTCGGTTATCTTGTTACCATGTTGTTGTTACTGCTTCTTGTTATTGCTTCTTTTCTCCTGGCTTCCCTGTTACTGAACTTCTTTTCAACCATGTTGTGACTAAACTTTTCCTGAGCCTATTGAAAACAACCCCTCTACCTACACAAGGTCCGGATAAGGCCTGCGTACACACTACCCATCCAAGAACCCATTTGTGGGGTTACACTGGATTTGATATTGTTTTTGTAAAATCAATATAATTACAAAAGCAAAAGGGAAGAAAAATATAACTCTTAACATGATGATAGAAGTCAACGAAAAAATGTTTTTCATTTACTACTCCCTCTGTCCCTATTTATGTGGCACACTTCCTTCTTAGGGTTGTCCCAAAAAGAATGACATCTTTTCACATTCAAAAATATTTAACTTTAAACTTCTCAGTTCCCCTTAATTAGATGATTTATAACAATAGAAATGCCCATTACTTATTTTAGACCACAAGTTTCAGAAGTGTTTCTTTATTTCTCAAAATTCGTCCCCCATCAAAGAAGTCACATACAATGGGACGGAGGGAATACTACTTATCTCAAGCATAAATGAAAATGTCATTTTAAACTGCAAGATGTAATGCAACTGTAAAAAGCTGGAGAAATGGGAAATAACAAAAAAATTGGAAATTAATTCAAGTTACCAGCAAAAGGATGAGTCTTGGCAAAATCAAAGAATTCATCAGCAGAACAACCAAACAAAACCCTAGCCGCTCTATCAAACATTATCACCACAACCACCTTTTTGTCTGTAGCAATAGACATCTGCAAAAACAAACTCAAAATTTCAACCAAAATAAACCCCCCTAAAATTCATTCCACATGCTTCAGGCATATTCAGAAGCGTTTAAGTTCTATGCAATAACATTGTTAAACAATCAGGTCACTTATAAGGTGATAAACATTAACTGATTACCTAGTAAAATTGACAAGTAACCTGTTAACAACATTATACACTGGTAACAGCACATATACTCAATCAGGTTACATATAAGGTAAACAAATCAGAGATAAACAATTTTTTTAGAAAAAAGAACAAGGATGAAACTGCACAGAAGGACACAAAAAAAAAAAAAGGAAAGAAATTACATACAAGGACACGAAAGAGGCGTTTGGAACCGGAAGGAGCAGGGTTGAAGAAGCCATTATTGTTAAAGTTGCAGTATTTGCAAAAGGGAACTGAAGAATTGGGAGAAGGGTCAGGGAGAGTTTTTTCACAAACTGAGCAGACTGTGTAGTAAAGGTTGTTGTGATCAATGGCTACAACCATGCAATTTATTGTTGCTGGTTTGTCTATTTCTGCAAATGGTCTTTTTGTGGAATTTGTTTGGTTATTGGAGGTTTCAGGATTCATTGCTGTCGAGGAGTTTTCTTGTTCAGAATTTTGTTTGATCGAATCGGTAGTGGAAGGTGAAAGATAGCTGTTGTGATAAAATAGTTGAATCCAGGATGGTGTGTGAGGGAATTTTCTGATATAAATTGCGATTTATGAGTCGCATTTTCTTTTGCGAATTATGAATGCCATGTAAGACATTGCAACTATAAATTTGATTTATTATTTGTAAATTTATAAGCGCACTTCTCACTTTATCAATATTTTAAAAATGTGATTTTTGCATAGTTTTGAAGTTATGACCAAACACATTAATAAAATTTTAAAGGCAAAAATTTCATATTTTGGAAGAAAAAAAAAACTCATGTGTTGTGTAAGGATGAAAAGAAATTTTGTATTTCGCAGATAAAAATTCATTATTGATCCCGTTATAATTTGGTATCTACTAGTTTATACAATTTGTATTTATTTTATTTTCTATACATATATATTCTACTCTTATAAATTATGCAAAAATTAAGTATCTTTTAGTAGACTGTATTTGTAAAATAATTCTGGAAATATAAATGAATATAAACAGAAATGAACATAAACAGAAATGACATAAAACCAATTCGAGCCCACTGAACTCACAGTGTTTCCTTAAGGAATTTAATCCCCTCCTAGTACCCAAGGTTATGGATTATTTCCTCCCAGGATAGAACGAATTACACACTGGTGTAGTGGTACTTCAAACCCCAGTGTTTCAGCGAACACAAAGTTCGGTAGCAAATCACACTTACTTTTTACTTTGTTTGATGCTAAAAGTATCTAGAAGAAGGAGAATAGTGTTTTATTTATAGCCAAAGTTAGGCTGAAATCTGAAGAGGTGCAACTCTTCAGAATGGTTGTTTATGCAAAATGCCCACAGCATAAATGTCATTACATAAATGGTCATTTACTCAACAATAAAGAGGGAAAATAAAGAGGGAAAATTGAAGAGGGTAGTTACTTTTCTGTTACCAAAACAGAAAAACGGATTGGATAAATTTGGTCCAAAAAGTTAATCAATCAATCGTTTGACCGAATCCGAATCCGAAGCCGAGCCGAGCGAGCGACGACGACGGCATGAGGCTTGCCTTCTTCTCAACTCTTTAAGAGCTAGAAGAAGAGCAATTGCTTATATACCCATAAAAAACCTCTTCCTCTTCCAATATGGGACAATGCCCATTTGCCAAGGGGAACTTAAAATTTCACTCAAAAATTTCATTTCCATCCATTTCTCATTCACCCTCTTTTAAGTATTTAATATATTAATTAAATACATCCAAAACCCAACAGTATCTCTACAATACAAAAGACTTTATAAAAAAAATGGAGAAAATATAAAACTAAGTATTACTCCTAATAGTTAATGTTAAAACTTGAAATCTTAAAGACTAAATAGAACTGCTAAAATAACTTTAATATTTAAATATAAATAAAAGTATTTCATAAATTTATTTTGCGCTTCATAATTCTATTGTAAACGCACTATTTTGATCATGAGGTTTTGTTAAAATTGTATAAAATTACTTCTATAACAAGGGAGATAGTTTAGAATTTGAACTACAAGAGAGTGTTCTTGAATCTGACGGTCTCCCCTGGGGTGTTCAAACCGAATCGGAAAAGCGCACCAAACCGAAAAGTCAAATCAAATCGATAAAAAAAATCCGACTAGGTTAGGTTTGATTTGGTTTGATATTGTGTAAAAAAATCGAACCAAACCGCAAATAAATATATAATTTTTATATTTTTTTTTAAGACTTTATATTGAATTTTCTTCAAAAAAATATGTAGAAATATTTGAGACCATCTCATGGAATGTAATTTTTTGATAAAACTATGAAGTGCATTCATTTTTATTTACTATAAATAATAGATTGTATCGCTTTCTTATCAAGTGTTACTGAAATGCGTCACTCATCTCTTTATTATTCCATATCCATATGTAGGGTTGTAATGTGTGCCGGGGCCGGTCCTAAATGGGCTTCGTGGGCCGGTCCTAAGTGGTTCTGGGCTTCGTGGGCTTTTTGTAAGAACCAGTCCGGGACCGGAACCACGAGCTAATGGTCCCGGGCTAAGTGGGCCGGTCCCAAGGCTATGTGGGCCTAAGTGGGCCCAACGGTTACTTTCTATTATTTTTTTTTTAAAAAAAAATTTATCTAAGGTAATTCCTTGTAAAAATTATATTATAGAATTGTGAATTCAAATTTAAACACAAAAAATTATTGTAAAGAGATATTCAAAGCAATGCGTTATAATTTTATTATAGCGATAACAAAACATGGCAATATCTTTCTTAGGCCTAATTTGTTTGCACTTAATGGAGGTCTGAATCTTAATCATTTAGATCTCAGACATTAAGTGCGTTTGTTTTTAAAGTCTGAATCTTGATTATTCAGATCTTAATCATTAAGTGTGTTTGTTTTTTTTACTTTACAACCACTTAATGGGTCTGAATAGGTCTGTATGATTAAGATCTATAACAGAGACTTAATTTCATTAAGATGCTATCACATATTCATTATTAACTGCTGTCACCGTCTATCATTATTAACTACCACCATGCCGCCACCAGCACCATACACAACCACCACCACCACGCCGCCACCATTATCGACCGTCACCATCCATTATCCCCACCACTCCGACCACCATCATTCTCCCCCACAATCAATACTCATCCACCTCAACTACCACAACTGACCACCCCATCACCATCAACAACCACAACCGACACTGCCCATCATTATAACCTTCCACCACCAACCCACCACCTTCCTCAGTCACAACTATTACCACCACCCGCCATTATTAACTATCATCAACCACCACCACCACCACCATCCTCAATCATAATCGTCACCACTACCAATCACTACTAGCTACTAGCATGAACCATCATCATCAACCAAAACTACCACCAACCACCGCCTTTAGTCAGCATTCACCCGTTAGCCATCACCACCAACAACTATCATATTTTAAAAAACTATATATTTTATTGATAGAATATTAGATTAGTTGTTTCATTTGAATTTTAAGTTTATTAATTTCAAATAAAGATAAATTTTATACATTCAGATGTTAAAAATCAAACAGTCTTAATTATTTCTATTCAGATCTTAATACACATCTTAATCTATTCAGATGTGTATTCAGATTCAGATGTCTTAATCTTAATACATATCTTGATATTCAGATGTATATTCAGATTCAAACGTCTTAATCTTAAAAAAAACAAATGAGGCCTTAGTCTTCCTCCCCCCATGGAATGAGCACAACAATGTGCTAATACCACCACTGTGAAGAAAAAGAAACTAATCAAGATGTGCCAAAATACAAGTAACATATTAATTTACATGGTATCTCTTACAAATTTCATAAATCCTTCAAGGTTCGGAGGAATTTTCGTTGGTGGTGGCGGAAAAGAAGCTTGTTCATCATTGCTTACGGGCGAAGCTGCATCCTCCGCAAGTTCAGCTAGCATTTCTTCGTAAGCTTTGTCTACTTCTGGTTGTGATTCAGCAAGTCCAAAATTTCTTCGTTCCGAACGGATCCAATCTCTAAAAAGTACTGATTTTTCCAAGCTCTCCCTCATAGACGCTCTATAATCACCAAGTTGAAGTCTTGCTTGACTGAAAACGCTCTCAGATACCACTGTTGAAGCTTGAATGGTTAAAATGTCTCGGGCCATCCTTGAGAGAATCGGAAAGTATTTTTCTTTGTCCTTCCACCATTCCAAAATATTAAAGGAGCCGTCCGGATTCACTTCCTCAATTCCCTGTGACAAATAAACTTCAAGCTCATTTAGTTGTGAACAATCACTAGTACTAGAACCTTGAGAACCCCTGAACCCAGCCCAAGCAGTAAGTGCTCTTACTCCCGCAGTTCTTTTAGATGATTGAGAACTAGAAGAAGAAGGAGTTGCAACATTTGGTCTAGCATGATCTATTGCAATTTGATAAGCACTATAAATAGTTTGAGCATTTATTTTAATTGAGGCTTGTGCTTCCGGAAGTGTAGACAACTCCTCATCTTCAAGTGCTAAACCATTATAAACAGTTACATACCAAAATTGAGGACCTCCTAATTTCATAGTCAGATTTAACAAGGCAGCAACACCATAAATAAGGAGAATAGGGAAAAAATATTATTTAAATTTTTTTCTCATAGAATCAATAGCTTGTTCATAAATTCTCCCACCCTCTGAAAAATAAGCAAACAAATTTGCAAGTTCTGCAATATAAACTAAACAGTTAGAAATTGTAGGATAATATTGCTTAGAAAATTCATTTGTAGCAATATGAAATTTTTCTAAAAAATCTACAAGCATTTTAACATTAGCCCAATCCGCATTTGTAAGGTGCCCATCGTCATCACTAACATGAGCATTAAACGTTGAGTTTATGGGGTTTCTATATTCATATGCAACAACTAAATTTTCATATATGTAATTCCATCTAGTTGGACAAGGATTAGGAACATTTCTTTCTCTTGGGCCAAATTCATCGCATCTTTTAAAATATTCTCTAAGTCTACTTCTATGGTTTGAATAAAAAAGCCAGTGAAGAGCCATTTTAACCTTTTTAATTTCAACATTTAAAATTCTCTACCATCACCCACAATTAAATGGTAAATATGACAAATATATCTAACATGAAAAATATTACTAAATGCAGGATTTAGTGTAGTGGTAAGCAAGGCTACAGCATTAGTGTTACTAGTAGCATTATCCATTGAAATTGACATTATTTTATCACTATATCTACAAATATCCGTAACTGTGCTAGCAATAAATTGCCTCGTGTGACGTGAATTAATTATTCTATAAGAAATAATGCGTTTTTGCATTATCCATTCCTCATCAATCCAATGACTGGTAACAGTAATGTAATCACAGTCACTACCACTTCTACCAATATCAGTAGTAATAGCAACACAACAATTTATATGAGTAAATAGATAGCGCAAATATTATTCATATTCATGTTTATATTTATAAATATCGCTCTTTACGGTTGTGCGAGGCCATCCTTTATAAGTTGGATTAAAAACTTTTCTAATATAATGCACAAAGTGAGGGTTAGAAAGAAAACTGTAGGGTAAGCACATAACAGTAACCATTTTTGCCAATTCTTCTCGATCTTTTCTTGGATCATAATATAAAATACCACCAGTAACAGTTTTAATTTCCGGTTGAAATTGATTTGACCTGGTACTAAGGTTAGCCTGACTAGGTTCACTTGTCCCCTCGGCCAAAGCTTTCATACGAAGATATTTAACTTTATCTTGAGGGTGTAGCATTATGTGTCTCCTCAAACTTCCCCCCCCCCCCCTCCCCGACCTCCAATATATTTAAAAGCTAACTCTTTGCCACAAGTTTTACACTTAGCCCTATTTTTGTCTCTTAGTTGAGTAGAAAATGGCCAAACAAGAGATGTTTCGCTCCGTTTAGAAGGTTGTCTAGAAAAAGTAGGGGTAGTAACAGGAGGGTAAGACGGGGCATCATTTGGATTATTATTAGTTGGGTTAACTTCAGCAACAGGACTAGGGGGTGTATCGTCATCCGGTTGTGTTTCATCAAAATCTATTTCTTCATCTTCATTTTCATCAATAGTTGGATTACCATAAAGAGCATTCATATATTCATTGTTTAATTGTTCACTACCTCCAACATTATGCAAATATTGACTCTCAGTAAATTATAATAAAATATTATCACTATCAAGAATAGGAGCGGGTGGAGGACGGGTATGGGAATTGGGTAGGGGAGCCCGGGGAATTGGAGGAGGAATAGATTGGCCACTAGATTCACCACTCTTGGTATTTTCCCTTATTTTTACTAAATATTTTTTTTAATGAAAAATCCATATTAATTAATCAAACAATACAAAGTAAATAAAACGAGAAATAAACTTAAATAGTCCTTTAACTATGGGTATAGGAGTAGATTTGTCCCTTATTAATACTAGTGAATATAAAATATCCCTTATCTTTATAAAAGTGGACAACTATGATCTATCCGTTTATAGGGTTAATAACACTAACAGAAAAATGCTTGACTTGCGTTAAAAATAACTGCAACTCTTACCTAACATTGTCCAAGTAATTAATTTTGTTTTACACGTGACTCTGCCTCATCTTCAACATATAGATCTGTCAACCCTTTCTCTGCCAAACTCTGTCATTCCACCTAAAATTCTAGAAATCAAATCCCAACAAAATTCCTAGAAACATAGCCCTAATCAGTGAATAGTGGAATAATTCAATAATCAAAGTTCAACTGAAGGAACTCATTCAAGCCCTAATCAGTGCAATCCATCTAATTGTTCACAATCTGCATGTGTTCTTGCAATATGTTACAGTTAGTGCTCTCGTCCCTTACCCAATATTAGAACAATATAGATCAATAATTTTGAATTTTTCAAGTTCACTCGTGGTATGTAGTGTTGTTTCTTTACAGGTTAGATGATGGCTGACAATAACATTATATATTTTATTTCTGTGTGAAATATGTAGTCGACAACATTTCTTGTCCTTATAAAGGAACCAAAGTATACTACTTAAAGAGGCTGTTTCTTTTCAAAAAAGAAATATAAATAACGAAGAAGCAGTTAGTTTTTGCTCATTTTTTCTTTCTCATTTTGATATTTACATCAGTTTAGTACCCTCATCCATTCTTCTGTGACGAGATATTATTGTTCACTAAATAAAAAATTCAGCACCTTGGACTGCGAAGTGCGAAGAAGAAAGAAGGAAAGGTCCTCTTTTCTTTTGGTCAATCGTTTAGTTTAGTTTAACAGTTGCTTTGATGTTTCCCGTTACTTTTACTAATTCTGTTAAGTAGTAGACCTAAGCTGTCCACTTTTATAAAGATAAGGGATGTTTTATATTCACCAGTATAAATAAAGGATAAAGTTACTCCTATACGTATAGTTAAGGGACTATCTAAGTCTTTCACCCTAAATAAAATAAAATAAAACTATAATATTAAAACTTAAGAGTTGGAACGAGTTTACCGAATTGACGAACAACTTGTTGAAAATTAATTATCGTTGAACATTTGAAGACACGAATACTTCAATTCACCAACTTCACAATTTTTCACACAAATTGAAACAATAAAGTAAGCAATTATAGAAGAAAACTAGAGAGAGATTGATGATTTTGTAGGAAATATGAAAGAATGAGGGGGTATTTATAGTTGAAAATAGGGAAAAAGTATAATTATAAAAAGTTTGGGGTTAAAACAAAGTTGGAGGATTAAATGGCTATTTTATAAATAGCCAACGACTATTTTGGCAGAAATAACGGCTAGATTTTAATGCCCTAACGGGCAGATTTTTTTTTAAAAAAATTTGGAGCCGTTGGGCCCGTTTAGGACCGGTTGAACCGGCCCACTTCCAAGCCGGTCCCGGTCCCAAACTGTCCCAGTCTCGCAGGCTTGAAGCACAAGACCGACCTACTTCCAAGCCCACCACCCATCGGTCCCGGTCCTATCCGGTTAGGACCGTTTAGGCCCATCGCCCATTTGGGCTTGCGGTCCTGGGCCGGACCCGGTCCTAACTGGCCCACATGCCACACTTATCCATATGTCAAGATTTCTCATATCTTTTTCGAATTTTAAATGGTATATCGATAATTTAAAATTAAATAGAATATATCACTACTTAGGTATCATCTTGATTTTTATGTTTAATTATTAAGTTCGGTTAACCTCGAACGCGTACATTAACAAAAATTTATTATTAGACAACTAGAAAAATAACTATCATGTGTTACTAAAATAATTCTCCCATAAGAATAATTTAATAGATCATATGTTCGTCAATATTTTTTAATTTTTACTAAACATATGTTCATTTATCAAAACTTTAACAAAGTAAGAGCGAAAGATATTCATGTACCAAAAAAATCTGAAAAAACCCGACAAAACCGAACCAATCCAAACCGATATAGTTAATTTGGTTTGATTTTTATAAAAATCGAACCAACCCGGTCCATATACACCCTAGTCTCACCCTCTGTTTTAAAAGGCAGAATTGGGATTCGCCCTGGGACGGAGCACTCGTAAAACGCTGCTGGGCTTATGTGTGGGGCTTAGTTCCGTGAGACTTACGCCTCGGCCGTCGGGGCTTACACCCCGGACACGCCCAACGCCCAACGTACTGGGCTCGCCTAATAGATCTTTATAGAATTATGTGTAGTTAACCTTGTATATCCTCAAATTTTTTTAATAAATCGTGACTATTCAAAATTACTTTTTTCTTAATCATAAATCACTAAGTTGAGAGTGTTTTATGTCATAATTAAAATAAAAATTATTGCATGTTATCCATTAAGACTGCTATGATAGTAAATTTTAAATAAATATTTCATTTAAAGGTATTTATTTATTAACTTTTGTTATGTCTTTATTATATCATATTCCATAGTTTTTTTTATAATTATTTTCCTAAATATTATTTTTTTCCACGTTTACGAGATACAATACTTATTAATTTAATAGCTCAGTATTAGCGAGTAACTATTTACAAATAATTAGTTATCATGGTATATTATGGTGATATAGTGTTACTTTATTAACTTGTTGAAACTTTAAAATAAATGATGCTAGAGAATCATGTTTAAATTGTGAATTATATTTTTATATAAATTCTCTTTTAAATAGAAAGCATATTAAACAAAAGGAGTATTAAAAGAATATCGAATTATAATATCGAAATTATTTCAAGATTCATTACTCCTTAAGAGATACATATAAGATTTCGCATCGAATACATTACTTTTGATGTTTGAAATGTAACGACGTTGCAGTTAATTTGCATACTATGATGTATGTCATACTTTTCGTATTATTCATAGTTTAATTATAATTTATAAATACTTTTAAATATATTATTTGTTGTAATTTTATGATTTTAGTATAATTTTTATAATTATTTTTTATTTTATACTATCTTTAAATTCTTGATATTAGTAAAATTTAAAGATTCGTGGGACTTACGCCCCATGTCTCAAGTCTTAGGCCTCGCCTCGTCAAAAGTAGAATGTGTCGCCCGCCGCCTTTTAAAACATTGGTCTCACGTACAAAAGTCTCTACAAGTTTTTTCTTATTTTACCATCTTAAAAATTACTTACTCCATTGAAAATTTTACAGGAAAAAAGGAAGTAAAAGGTACAACCACAGCAAACGCAAAGTACAACTGAGATAGTAAAGGAGAAGCAGGCATTGAAACTTAGAAAAGGAACCCCATATTTAGGACACCTCCCGGCGGCGAATTGGAAGAGAAATCGCATAATCTGATCAGGTATGCCACATCTAATTTGAGCTGGTTTCTTGTTCAGTATTAAAAAATTATTCTTTTTTTTTTTTAACTTTCAATTTTATTTCACTTGCAATTGCTGGATTTTTCAATATATCAGCAAGTAAAAATAAAATAAAAAAATCAGGTGAATGCAAGAACCTAAATTTATGGGTCCATACACTTATTTTGCTTTCCGGATGGTTGGTAATAGTGTTTTTTTTACTTTTTTAGAGTGTTTTTTGTTGCTTTTATGCTATAATATACTCACATTTACCATTCTTGTTTTCTGAATTTTAAGAAAATGAAATGAAAACTCACCCCCCCAAAAAAAAACAGAATAAAAGTTTGACTGCTATTTCTGTGAGATTATTATCAGTTATAGAGTAATTTCTTGTTTTTTCCACTCCATAATGCAAGACTTTAAAATGCTATGTTATAACCCCTAAACTTATAATCATCCTAAATAGCTTAAGATCAATTATGCAGTCCAAAATTGGTGATTGAAAAAGATGTTATTTTTGAAAGAATAAAATTATTTATTGTTATGTTTTTCCTCCCTTTGGACAGAAATATAGATTTCGCCGTGTTGTTCAACTCAGTGCATTGTTCTCAATGGAGCAAGATAGGTTTGTGCCTCTTCTAACTACTACTTCCTTCATTGTTTTGATTATTCGATTTTCTTTGGACGGTTAAAACTGCTTAATTACATTCAAACATTCACTGACACCCCCTTATAGATGAACTTTAATACATCCCGAGTTGTTTGGATATCTGAAATTTAACTTCTTAAACCACATTAGTCATCATTATAAACTATTTTATTGTCCTTATAAAACAAAAATCACCGTGAAATATTTTCTTGTGCATTGGATGCCGCAGAGAAATAAATAGACACTACGTAACTTTATTGCATTGGAAAAGACTATAATATGACTATCCTATGGACCACTCTTGTTCAGTCAATTATTTCCGAACAAGGGTGTTCTATTCTGTTGGTAATAATGGAAAAACCATTTAGGTTGAAAGCCATAGTGCTGATACCTAAAGCGGTAAACCAGATACCTACTACAGGCCAAGCAGCTAGGAAGAAGTGTAACGAACGAGAGTTGTTGAAACTAGCATATTGGAAGATCAATCGGCCAAAATAACCATGAGCGGCTACGATGTTATAAGTTTCTTCCTCTTGACCGAATCTGTAACCTTCATTAGCAGATTCATTTTCTGTGGTTTCCCTGATCAAACTAGAAGTTACCAAGGAACCATGCATAGCACTGAATAGGGAGCCGCCGAATACACCAGCTACGCCTAACATGTGAAATGGGTGCATAAGGATGTTGTGCTCAGCCTGGAATACAATCATGAAATTAAAAGTACCAGAGATTCCTAGAGGCATACCATCAGAAAAACTTCCTTGACCAATTGGGTAGATCAAGAAAACTGCGGTAGCAGCTGCAACAGGAGCTGAATATGCAACAGCAATCCAAGGTCGCATACCCAGACGGAAACTAAGCTCCCACGACCCATGTAACAAGCTACGCCAAGTAAGAAGTGTAGAACAATTAGTTCATAAGGACCACCGTTGTATAACCATTCATCAACGGACGCCGCTTCCCAGATTGGGTAAAAATGTAAACCTATAGCTGCAAAAGTAGGAATAATGGCACCGGAAATAATATTGTTTCCGTAAAGTAGAGACCCTGAAACAGGTTCACGAATACCATCAATGTCTACTGGAGGAGCAGCAATGAAGGCAATAATAAATATAACATGCTCAAAGTCATTCTTCACATTGAGGCTCATTTTTTCTGTTCACATTATTCCTTGATTTTACATGCATACAGATATTGTTATTGACTTAATTCATAGTCTTCCTTTCATCTCTTATATTGCCATTTTTTTGCTTATGATTTTCTTGTATTTTTGTCATTTGCTAGTCTAAAGTCGAAACTCGTAGCAGGTTAAATTCTCCACACACTTCTGCAATTTGCCTTGAAGTTCTTGGCCATCAACTTCAGTTTTGCCAGGTAATTAGGCTTTTGAAGATACTCTGATCATTCTTTTGGCTATGATACTGACCCCTTGAGCCATAGCCGTTTGTGTATTTCATCCCACGAATTTGGCACCTCTATTGAGATACTTCATGCATTGCATATTTTTTATTGAGAGACAACGAAAATGAGAATTAGATTTTCATTTAATACTTTAAAAAATCAAAATTATGGAGTGAACATCAACAATCTCCAAACTCCAAAGAGAGCCATTAGCTTTCACTGACAGTGATACTTGTCATCATTCCTTCAGTTCATCAAGGCATTTTGCAATATCTTGGACTTTAGAAGATTCCCGGTTTACCAAAACTGTGTGGATATAAGTTTTTCCTTGCTGTCTCTTGTCAAAATATTTGTCTTTACTTCCTTATCAGCTTCTTTTTGAAGGTCCGGTCTCCTCAAATTTCCACTAGTGTATCTTGAGTTGTTGGCCTTTCTTTGTCGTGTTAATTATGGCAGGATCCTAATTCGAAGCATTTAGGCACTACAGTTTGGGATGCATCAATGGTTTTAGTAAAATTTCTGGTAAGGATTAAAGTCCCCTCTGATACACTTGAGCTTCAATTTCTTCAATGGAGCTAGTTTCGATCTGCTATTCGTAAAAATAATATGGGTTTCGATCTGCTGTAACTTTTCTTTTTCTTTTCCTTTCTGAGTGATGACTACAATAGAGAGGATTATTGACTTTAAAAATTGAGTCTGTCTGTTCAGTTATTCATGCTTATATACACTTACTAGTATTTACAGCTTTGAGCATTCATTTATTCCTTCAGTTTTTAGATTATCAGCTGGGAACTTATTGATTTGACATTATAGGAAAAAAACTGTCGAAAGGGGAGGTTTTCTCCATCTAAACTGAGAGGAAAGCGTGTAATTGAACTTGGAGCAGGTTGCGGTGTTGCAGGATTTGGTAGGCTGCCTTATTTCGTTAGGCTCAGTTCTTTTAGATGCCATTTACGGTGAGTCAGTTATTATCTGAGATCGACCAAATCTCTCCACAGGCATGGCACTGCTTGGATGTGATGTTGTTTCAACTGACCAAACCGAGGTTTTGCCATTGCTGATGAGAAACGTAGAGCGTAATACTTCCAGGATAATGCAGACAGGCTCAGGTTCAGATTTCAGCTTAATGTGCCATTTGGATCGTTTTAGCTTTATGTACTGTACACTCTTTATTTTTTTATTTTTTTTTTATTTTTTTTTATTTTTTTTTATTTTTTGCAACACAAATTAAACTCTGTTCTGTTGATATCTTCTAAGAACCTAACTTTCCTGTTAACCTAATGGTGTTTCGTTCTATCAAACAGAAAGCTGCAAACTGGAATTGAATTTGAGGGATGTTGTTGTATTTACTATGACTGACTGAAAGCTCTATTCCTTGTAGACTCATTTGGTTCCATAGAGGCTGCAGAGTTGGACTGGGGTAATGAGAATCATATAAAGGCTGTTGAACCTCCATTCGACTATATCATTGGGACTGATGTTGTAAGTTTTATCATCGACAGGGTAGTGGAATTCTATTTGCTCCTTCGCTGGCCTTTGCCTTGCACTGAGAATAAATTTCTTTATCCTGCTAAGAGATAGGAGACATACAGTTTACCTGGAACCAATACGAATATATATTTACTGCTAGTGCTAAAAATTTAAGAAACCTGTATCCATGATGATTTTCTTTAGGTCATAGTGCATATTTTCTCATTTAGTTTCACTGGTATATTGTATTTTATGCCACGGTTTTTAATTCTGTCAATGATTTTTCAGTGTGTAGGGCTTTTCATAGATGAGAAATGTCAAAATACCTTTGGTTTCTCCTGCACACCGGATATTGTTTATGAAATATAAATTAGTGCCGAAGCTGGTACCAGGAATCATCTTAGGCCTTTGCTTCTCTAAGTTATCTAGTGCTCTGGAACACGTGTATTCCTAAAGATTGCTATTGCTTCTCTCCTTGTCCAAGATTGTTTCTTAAAGCAATATTCCACTCCCCACCATTTGATTGAAACGCAGGAAACAAAGAATAGTTAAGCGTCTCTCGAGGATCTAAGTTTCACATCAGCATTTCCCTTTGGGCTGTCAACTAAGCAATAGAAAGTAACTAGGATAACTGTCTTATTTCTCTATTGTAGTTGATCTGCACTAATAATTACCTGTCTTTACTAGGTTTATGCAGAGCATCTGTTGGAACCACTTTTGCAGACAATAATTGCACTGTCTGGACCGAAGACAACAATTTTGGTGTTGTATCCTTCAAATTTTTATAGAACTTACAAAATTTGTTCTCTTTATCCAGAGCTCTTTTTGATATTTTATGAACTTTTCATTTATAGTTGGGTCATGAAATCCGATCGACAAGTGTCCATGAAAAGATGCTTGAGATATGGAAGAGTAATTTTGAGGTCAAAACTGTTCCAAAAGCAAAGGTAACTTCCAGTCCATCCTGGTAACATCTCATGCTAACCATCAACTAGACCATACATTCTCAGTTCATCATCAGTTGTGTGTATATCTGGAACTTAATTATGATAATCTTTTCTTGAGATAGTCTCAGTAAACTTTGCATTTGGAAATGGTTTTGTTGATTTTGTGTTGAAAGGGCTTCCAATAAATGATCAGATTGACCGTGTATGTTTCGTCGCGTTTTAAGTTCTTGGTCCCAAATTCTCTAACCGTGGAGCTGATATTTTGCATCTCCAATCTGTCCTATGTCCAGAGTTATGGTTATAGATCAATAAAGATTTTTGAACATTCCTTGTCTTTTAACTGATGTGGGCCTACTTTTATGCAGATGCATAGTACTTATCAACACCCAAGCATCCAGTTATACATAATGGGCTTTAAGCCACAAGGAAATACCTCGGAAATTGTTAAAGAGATGGCTCAGCAGCAG
Organism: Nicotiana attenuata; assembly: GCF_001879085.1. Classification (NCBI taxonomy): domain Eukaryota; kingdom Viridiplantae; phylum Streptophyta; class Magnoliopsida; order Solanales; family Solanaceae; genus Nicotiana; species Nicotiana attenuata. Next base: position 30,403 of record NW_017673563.1, read on the forward strand.
ACAGAAGAGGTTGGGGAAAGAGAATCTATGCATGGATCAGAGGAAGATAATAGTAAATATGGGTTTAATCAAGATGATGCAACTGACAATGAGGGCAAGGTAGACAAAAACCTGGTTTTGGATCTAGAGAACAGAAATCTTAATGATTGGGAAGCTAGAAGATGTGGTGCGATGGCTGCGAGGCTTCTTCGTGATGTCAAGATAACATAAATTATAGAGGTCAGCAGATGTTATTGAGTTTGCACTGTACTGTACTTTTCTTACATGTGTGCATATCCTGCAGAATCAGTACTTCTCCGAATCAGCAAGTGTTTGGAAACTCCAAAACCAAAAGAATGACTGACAATTTTAATAAAAAGGAAAGAGAAGAAATGTTATGATCTTTGTCTGTGCATCCATAAACTCGTCCGATTCTTTTATCTCCATTCTTTTTGCTGCAAGGAAAAATGAAGATTTTCTACAACACAATTCCGACGTGCTATCAGATTCAGGAAAATGATTGACGAATATTTTCCAAGATTTGGTTTTCCATGGGAAACTTTTTTCAAGCATCTGTTGTGTCTTTTCTCTTGCTAAAAGTAAAAGCTATTTGTTGGCAGCTCCTAAAATGGCAATACCAAAGCCAACACTGTTGCACGCTGCGCTACGAGTCAAGGACATTGAGGCAAGATTGTCTTTTCGCCAGAAGAAGTTCTAGTCTTTGAAGTGCCCTCTTATGGTCCACGTTCAAGTGAAAAATACATCAAAAGAAGCAAGTATGATGCTTCCACAAAGCTGGACATGTAAGCTTTTTGGCAGCATACCTGTTGCAGCAAGGTGTAAGTGCAGTAGATGCAATTTACTAGAGCATGTTAGACCTCAGTTTTCCAACTTGTTTGGGTTTTTGAAGATGTGTCAAGAAAGATGATTTCTCAATTTTATGATTTTTATGTTCAGTTTAGATGTGGAATTTTTACTAATTTAACAAGACCAATGATGCTTCAGTTATTCAAGGCTGACTATCCACTCCATGCATGAGTCAAGAAACACCAAATTTTCTGTTTTCTTTCCCTCTGAAAATGGGATCCATATTCCGTTGTTTTTCCGTTTATTGCTCCTGCTTCTCCATCCAAGATCTATTGATTCATCTTGGCGCTCAGACTATGTTAAAATTATCTTTTTGAAGACGATAGAAAAGTCTCTATCACCAAACAAGCTTTGCAAAATTCGAAAATTAAAATTAAAGAAAAAATGGTTTTCTTAAATTTATGTAAAAAAAAGATGTAGCTCAGTGTGTTGAGTAATATAGTAGGCGAGTGAGTACTTCATTTCCAAACAAGCTTTGGAAAATTCGAAATTTTAAATTAAAGAAAAAATGGTTTTCTTAAATTTATGTAAAAAAGAAGATGTAGCTCAGTGTGTTAAGTAATATAGTAGGCAGTGAGTACTTGATTTCCAGTAAAACCTTAGTCAATTCCCAAAAGACTGTTTCCATCTCTTGTTTAAAGTTAGCACATACAACAAAATAGTCACGAGCATGGGCATCAAAACTCTCGTGTTCCCTAGAAAAATTTCTATAGAATAGCCACTCAAAATATTGATGTCATCAGTGAGAACTGCATATTGAACAAATGTTTGCACCCAAGTTAAAAATAATAAGCTTTATCCAAACTCGCCCACTGAACATACATATTGTCCAACTAAATCTAGAAGCATGCAATTTCTTAAAGCTTACATGATGAAAACAAACCAAAAGATTTCCTCAAAAAAGCTAATCAGCAGAGTGCATTTTAGCATGGTTCCAATAGCAATCTATCATTTGGCTCGTTTGCAGCCCACACCTACCATCTCAAATTCTCAAACCATAATAAAATACGAGTCATCTCAACAGCTTAAACATGACCAATATTGTTTTTACATTCCCTCCCTCCTCCTTGGGGCACAAGTGATGATTTCGTCAACCCTTAGGATCATCTCAGCAGCCTCAGTGGCAGAGAGCAACACCGCCTGTTTGACTTTGAATGACTCAGATATTCCTAGCTCTGCCATATCTCCAACCTGTCAAAGATGCCAAGTTGGATAAGTACAACTGTCAATACGCAAGCAAGATAGTTAATCATCTGCACATGATTACGAATTTTTATTAGTGTTATGAAACAAGGGAAACGACATAAAGAACAAAAACAATAAGGATGGAAGACAGTCCCCTCCCGAGTCCGAAGAGAAAAAAACATTTTCTCTTTGCTTCTCCCTTTTCATTTAAGCCACACAAGGAGACGCTATTTTCCTTCCATCTCTTCTATTTCTTTTAATGTCAACTAACTCACGTACGACTTCTTATTTCTACAGCTAACTAACAACCCAACAGGCATGGAAAAATGAGATCAGAGTAGGTCAACAAAGAACACTTGTGCAACAGATAGAAAAACAATGACTTCCCCACCCCCCCCCCCCGGAGGGGAAGGGGGGGCCACTGCCTTCATCAAACATTGAATTGCAAACAAATTAGAAATAATGCCTCAAAGTTAAATGGTTCTCCTGAGACAGAAAGCAAATCTGACTTGAGTTTTCTGCTTTTGGGTGTGGATGCATGTGTCCATTCGCTAATTTTTGCTTTTGAGAAACAGAAAACTGACCATACTGTGAAATATGTGCTTAGTAAAGATGTATGACATCTCATTTGAAAGTATTGACACGATCACACATGCACTTTAAGATATTAAACCAATTTTAGCTTTTATCGTTTCCATTGTTGCGCTCATTAATTAAAGGCAAATTCAGGCAAAAATAAAGCAGAGACAACAAACTTCATTTCAAAAGTCTTAAATCGGTTACTCACAGATCCAGAGATGACATCAATTCCTGCATTGCTTTCCTCCTTGTGGTGTTCAGCACGAAGCTGAGCAATCAGCTCGGCACTGTCTAATCCAGCATTGTCGGCAATGGTGGTTGGAATTGCCAAAAGTGCACGGGTAAAAGCCTCAATTGCGTGAGATCTTTTACCTGGAGTCTTCTTAGCTAGTTCATCAACCGCCTTAGCCATCACCATTTCAGGCCATCCACCTCCAAGTAAAACCCTACTGTCATTTACTGTCTGAGACAGTACACACAATGCATCGTGCAGAGATCTTTCAGCTTCATCCAGTACATGAGGGCTGAAAACAAGGGATAAAGGGAGATGTTAACAAGGAAACACATCACAAGTATCATCACAGTTAAAAAATCCAAAAAGAAAACAAAACAACTCCAGAAGCAAAGCAAGTTGACCAATTATGAACATATCATGAATTCCATTTTCAGAGAACAAAAGCATTGAGTATCATCACAGTGAAAAAATCCAAAAAGAAAACAAAACAACTCCAGAAGCAAAGCAAGTTGACCAATTATGAACATATCATGAATTCCATTTTCAGAGAACAAAAGCATTGAGGAGTCAAGCAGGCCCTCTAGTAAAAGTATAATCAAACAGCCCAACAATGTTGCAGTAAAACTACTTCCACTGTCCAAAGTTACGGGTCTTGGTTGAAAGTCGAAGCTTGTCAATTGACATCATATCTTTACTTTTCCAGTCTTTCTAACTTGTTATGTTGCCGTTGCAGAACATCAATCAATCAAAAGTTTATCTTTATTTTGCTAAAATCCTTTACTTCCTTATTCATTGTCTTTAGTTCCTGTGACGCTGAAAGAGTTTGAGTGAAGGAAAGTGTATTAGAGTTTAGGTAAGGGATTCACCTAGGGTGAACAAGTAGGAATAGATCAGACAGTTAGACACTGGGCTTCTAATTGGAACAACGTTGTTTTGGGCCCTTAATAGATCTTTTCAATAGCTGTGCTGTTTTCTTGGACTTGGTCCAGATGGTCCTTCGAATTCAGTTCTCAAGCTTAGTTCCGGTTCTTTTATTTTGATCAGGTAAAGTAACTTTATTTTAAACTGGCACCTAGCTGGTGCAGTGTTTTTCTTAATAACCATGGTGTTCGGGCCAGCTGCACAACCAAGCTTGTGCAGTGTTGTGTGCATAACAACCACCCAAAAACTAAGTTCCTTACTGCACATTTAAGGAACCGAGTAAATCTATCAAACAGTCTATTATTTACATCCTTTGATTTGCTTTGTATTTGATCTCATATGCTCTCCTTTTTCTCTGATTTCTTTCTCTCCATATTCCCACCATATTGCTGCAGGGACAGTATTCCAAATTACTTCTGCGTCCTTGTTTAGTCCTTTCCTATTCCAGCTGAGGAGTAGTTCTTTAGTGTTTCCTGACAAACACCACTTCACCTCTAGAAGGTTCAAAAGCACAATTGATCTCTTATCTATGTTGCTCGGACTCTCCAAAAATATCGCTGGATGCGTGTTAGATCCTGCAAAAGTAGTGTACTTTTGGAGGATCCGACACGGGTACGGCAGCATTTTGGAGAGTCCACGCAACATAGCTTCTTATATCCTTGTTTAGCTTTTTTTTTTTAATATCCTTGTTTAGCTACTGTTCATCTTATATCTTATCTCTTCTTTACTCCGTCCGTTTCAATTTAGATGATGTAGTTTGACTGGGCACAAAGTTTAAGGAAAGAAAAAGACTTGAAAGCAGAGGAGAAACTACAATAAAAACGGACAATATAACACCAACGTACCTTGCACCTCTCAAAACAATTGTACATGCCTGACCCATTTCAACCCCAGAGAAGTGGATCAGCTTATCTTCACCAATCATAATCTCCTCGATAAGTTTGCAGTGGCCAAGCTTGACAGACTCTGGATTATCAAAGGTTGACGCAATTTCTCCCCCAGTAACTAAACCCAACCGCTCAATACCATCAAAGTCAGCATGCTCTATTGCAAGTATCCCTGCATCAGCAAATAGTTCCTCCGGGAAATTGTAGATAAGCTGTCGGTTAACAAAGCAATTTATTCCATGACTAATGATCTTTTGCACCTTCTCTCTCATTTTTTCCTTTTCAGCTGCTTCTAGATCAGCAACCTTGGCCATTGAGTCAACTCGAACACGTGCGCCATATATCTTCACTTTATCTGTATCCATAGCAGTATTTGCCACCAAAATCTTAGCATTTTCGATGCGTTTTGGTTGGCCAACCCCAATCTTTTTGTCCAAAATAAACCTGCATAGAGTCAACTTTACCACTTCAAAAGAGAACATGTAATCAAAAGCTTGTCCTAGATATGTGGCTTTGTCTTTCAAAGAGAAAAAGGAACAGAGAAACTTATGCTCTATTGAGGTGGACTGGGGTAACAGGGAAAACTTATTATTCGTATACAATACCAGAAATTTTCTTCTAAATCAAGTCTGGCTGTTAACAGGGATAACTTATTATTCATATACAATACCAGAAACTTTGTTCTAAATCAAGTCTGGCTTATATGGTTTGGACTCATTAATGTGGATTGAGTGCAGCTACTCTAATCTAGAGAATACTGGAAGAAACAAACACGATCTAGCCGTACTGGAACAGAGTTCTGCGGTTAATTCTCGGACTAAGGTCGACCGAGCATTGTGAAAGATTCCGTACATCCATCCGACATGGCCATCGTATAAGATAATAACCTAGCTTCAAGCTGGCCCAAGGCTTACTCTTATAAAATTGGTTGAGGCCCAAGAAAACCATATATGGAAACATCAGGTTCATCAACTGATGGATATAGTAACGTATGCAGTGGAATTACATTGGATAAACAAGCTGCTTTCACTAACAAAGAACGGAAATGCAAGCATCAATAAAGCAATAGTCATATGTCTTTCATCAGAAATTACCATGTTTGAGAATAATGAACAAATAATTAATCAAAAGAAGAGCTAGACATGCGACAAGAATACATCTAGCAGTAAATAGTTCGAACCAGAGGACTCACCCTTCATCTAAAAATGAATCCTTCAATGAACCTCCAGGTTTCTTAATTATCTGGATTGCCTCAAGATTGGTACTTCCCTGTCAGTACAATTAATTTAGAAAAAGATTTAATACACGATAAATGAATAAAACTAACAAACAGGAGGGGATGTGAAAGACTTAATGGGGAAAACACACATCTTTTTACCAATAGATAAGTGACATATACATCTTCATGTTAATTTTTCACGTAAGACAACATAAGGCAGAAGGTGATGAATCCACAATATGAAAGAAAGCGAAAGTCCTAATTTTGGCAAAATCAAATTTCAAACCCTTCGAAGAAAAATATTTAGTGTCTAACCAAGGAAAGAGGAAAAAACTATGTTTTTTAGATAAGGAAGAGGAAACTAAGAGTCAATTTTAAAAAAATGAAATTACTTTCAGATGTCTCTTTTTCTAATTTTAGTCGCATATAGTTCCTCTCTGTCTGCACGCAACATAAGATTTTGCTGCATCGGCTTCGATGAGAATCACAGTAGCTCCCTTCACACAATGTTGTGTCTCACAAGCACAAAAAATCAATGATTTAAGTTACATACACTACAGCTTAAAAAATTTTTACACTATCCGTGAATTTTAACCTGTTAGTAGGAGAGTAACAATTTTTCATTAATGTTTATCATAGAGATTTACCTGGAATTGCTGCCTTATAAGAGACCTCATTGTCTAAGTATTTTCTACACCGTCAGTACATAAAATTTAAACTGAAAAAGTAATACAACCCTTCAGGGATGTGATGCCACATAAAAATTACTTCAGATTTGATTTCTTCATCTTCTTACGCAACAATCCACATTGAGTGATGCAGGAATATTCACCAGTAACCAACTCCCTGATTAGTCTATATGCCACTTAACTGTAAATAATAAATACTCCCTCATGCTCATTGAATGACACAGATTGAGTGCATGTAATCTTGATAAGGTAAGTTTGACTAATGCATAATACACGCAAAGCAAGAGTAGGACAAAGAACTATTAATGTAATACTCCCATATGAAATGCTTCCTTTTGCTCAATGAGTCAAACAAAGTGATTTAAGTGCATTACTTCATCAATTTAATTGGAACACCTATATGTATTTAAGGTCAAACATTAAACAACAGTACTTAATTAGATTCTCATGGCAAGAACTTAATTAGTCAAAGTGCTTTGTCAGAACATACAGTTATAACTCATTGCAAAGTTGTCAAGCTACACAACCGATGCAGATAAACATCTATAGGATAATGCAAAAGAAGTAAAGGGATTGGAAAAATAATTGCAGATAGAGCTGAGATCACAAGATTAAAAAGAAAAAATATGCTCTTCATAAGTTGCTAAAACGGATGAAATATTCACCTTTAACCTCATAACCGCATCAACAGCCAGTTTTGCAAAATGCTCCTTGTCCTGAGACAAGATTTTTGAGCTCAAAGTAGTCCTTGCAATATTCATTAAGTCTGATCTAAACTTCTCTGCAACAACAAAAGATTAAAAAAATTATGACCATATCATTCTGAGAAAATCAAGATAAATAAATAACTCTTGGCTACCAGCTACTAGCATCCACGAAAAGTTATTTTGGAATAGTGCAAAGAGAAAGTGGTACACCAGTCTAAGGAAAATCAATATATGCCACTGAATGTAGGTTCTCTGCTATGATGTTACATACAGCTAAACAACTCAAGCAACGATACCTGCATCCTGCTTGTTATCCACGACCTTCTGCTCCAGAACATTGCGTGCACACTCAGATGCCATCCGGAAACCTGATATAAAGAAGCAAATAAACAATTGAAAGGTACACTAAGCATGAAACCAAATTAGGTACCTTAAAGAACTTTAACTTTATTACTAAGAAATAGGAACTTGCTATGTTTTGTCTTTGATAAACAGAATAGAAATAGATTTTGGCAGTTTTGGATGGAAATGTCCAGGTGGGAAGGAATTTATGCTGTCTCTTGGCAATCTCTCCTTTATAGTAGTAGATTTTTTTTAAAACGGAGGTGTCTGGGCCAGCTTGCTGCACCTTGACTATTCCTCCGAGTACGTTCTACCTCCGTACCAGGTAACTCTCAGCCCACCAACACTAAGGCAAATGAGATGCAATCACCTAGTAATTTTATCTTGCTGGAAGTTGTAGTTGAGTTCTTATTTTCTTTAATTGTATTAGGTAGAAACTATAGATTCTAACTAACACAGACTCCATCATGAAAACCAGCATTGTGACAGATTTGAATGATATTTGCTACTGCAGCATTCAAATATCATCCAAGGATCACTCTTTTGCTAGATTTAACAAGTGTCAAGCATCAGAAAGCAAGTACACCAGATGCTTCAATAGATAAAAGAAAAGATGCCCAATTAAAGACAAAGTAGCAAGCATGCATTGCGCTAATGGTACACAAGCAAATTTGATAAAGCAGCCCAGAAGCAGTTTGTACTCTACTGTTCTGCAGATAGGAAGCTTGTATACATACACATGTGTATAAGAGAGACATCATATCATCAGAACAAACCTGAAATAATTGTCATCGGATGAATTTTTGAATTTACCAGCTTTTCTGCCTCCCTCAAAAGTTCTCCAGCCAAAACGACTACTGAAGTTGTCCCATCACCAACTTCATCATCCTGTACCTTGGAGATATCTTACAAAGGGTCAAGGTATAACATTCATAAATCATATCATTTTGTTCCCGAGGATATTTCCTGTGATAAAGTTTCAGCGTCTATCTCCTTCAACTATCTGTAAAAAGTCTTAAATAAGCGCTACATATCTGGCCTTTTTCTTGAATTATAACTTAAACCAGAAAACAAAGAGGAAGCCCTTATTACCTGTTTACTGATTTGTCCCCACTGTAATCTATTAACTATGTTGCATGGATTCATTTTCGGATGCAAACCAACTTTAACTTCACTACTTGTGTCCATGGAGTTACCAACCAACTAGAGATACTATTATTTCAAGAAAAATGATCCCTTACTTCAGGAAAATATAACTAGAAACACAGAAATATCAAGGATACCCACGAGGACCTTGGCAGCTGGATTATCAATATGGAGGGACTTCAAAATTGTTGCACCATCATTGGTAACTGTAACACTGTGTCCTCTGCCTGTCGATTGCAAAATTTTATCCTGCAAATATTGAAAAAAAATGTAGTATCTGTCAAACCACAACCCTAACTCTTCTCGATACCTGCAAAATACATAATCAAAGACTGGTCTTACCATCCCCTTAGGTCCTAAGGTTGTCTTTACCAAGTCAGCAATTGCCATTGCTCCAATAAACGACGCCTAGAATTTCAAACACTCAATGATCAATAATAAGCATAAGTTGCTATAAAAAAAGATTGTAGCAGATTCTCAACAAAACACATATGTTAACATGGCAATGCAACATATAAACCTGTCTTTTCTTTCAATATAGATGGAAAACTACCATAACTGTATACAATGATCACATGATGCTCGGATTTTCACTATTCAATGGCAACGTCAGAAATCACTAAGAGTCTTCAAGATTTAATACATACAACCTATATAAATAGTATAATTTTTCAGTGACGGGTGTTCAGCTGACCACCCTTGAGCCTATGTGGCTCCGCCACTGCTCAGTAACCTGTTAAAATAGCTTCTACGCAACCTCAGTCGGTATTTGCTGAGGAATGAGACTTACCATCCTAGCGCGCTCTCCCTTTTCTTCAGTGGCTTCATCTTTGAAGATTTTGTCAATCTGAGAACATAAAAGAACATTACATATAGAATCCACAAGCTAAATATTATTAAAACAAACCAAAAAAGGGGGTAAAACAACCACAACGTACCGCCATTCGAAAGAAAATGGAGATGCGAAGCTGAAACCCAAAAGCTGAACTTTAACAACGATCTAAAACAACAAAACATGTGTTATATCACAACATTACAGAGTCAGTTCAAGAACAAATGTAATTATTCAAAACCATACAAATATAAAATCCACTTCCCTTTTTCAATTAACGAAATAAAAATTCAAATCTTTTTTTGATAGTGAATAAAAATCAAATCTTTAATGCAAAACATAGCAAAACTAGGTCATTTACAGAATACCCATTAGTTAGAAAATCTTAAAGAAAACAAACATAGTGAGTAAATCAGCCACAAGAGAGCTCTTTAGGAAATTATATGAAAAATCAAGACTAGGGCAAAAGATGTGTAGAAGGATAATTTAAGGGAACGGGGCTTGTTTAATGCTATAAAAGAGCATGGAAAAGAAAAAATGAACCTGAAATAATAATGCCGTCGACGGTGGCGGCGCCGGAAAAAGCTACTGGTACGAGTGAAAGTGGGAAAGTGAGAAGGGTTCGAGAGGAAGTGAGAAAATGAGGTTTAAATGGTCTGATTGGAATTTTATTAGTTTACTGAGGGCATAATGGTCCTTAGAATTTATTGGGCTTGCTCGTTATGCATCGGGGCAAGTGCACAGATAGCCGATTTTCGGACTCCTATTTAAGCCATGACCTAAATTATTAAATATTTGTAAGTCTAGCCACTTCAGAAGCAAGTGTTTAAGTATTGCTTCGAAGATGTGATCTTATACAAAAGGGAATGTTGAGTTTTACAGGTGGTTTTGATTGTTATTACATGTCGTTTCATAATGTATTGTATTGTATTATTTGATGAATAATATTTGGATAAATTGTATCGTTTGACATCGTTTTATGATATCACGCACCAACAATATGAAGAATAAACTTGCAATATTGCAAAGAAAAAATAGGATACGAAGTAGAATTATTATATAAAATAATATATGGAAAATGATAAAATATGACTATTTAATTGTAAAGAAGGGCAAGATGAGATAAAAAAAAGTAAGGTAACGACGCCACCACACCAAATTCGTCGTCCCATAAAATAGCACTTTTTGTTGTTACGTAACAACGAATTTAACGATACGATACAATAAAATTTGAGTAACAATCAAAACAAATATTGTATTTAAAGTAACCATACGATATATTTAAAGTAACCATGCGATACAATACAATAGGTAACAACTATCCAAACAAGTTGTTATGAGGAATTTGATTTTACATGAGTGAAAGGATGGTTAAATTAAAAGTTTATAAGTTGGATGGATATATGCAGAGGTGAGGGCGGAGTATGAAACAAACCCAATAAGTTTTGTTTAGATCTTATATTTATATAAAAAATGTTGAAATCTAGCCCTAGGTTCCGCCATTAGTGAGCTTGAGCGAGAGAGAGCAAAAAAGACGATAGAGAGATACAGAAATGAGAAGCAATTTTCTGTTAACTGCCTTGAACTGAAAATGAGTTGTACATCACATATTTATCCTAACTAACACAACCTATTTTGTGAAAGAGGAAATTAACAACTAACTTATTAACTAACTACTATCTAGAAGAGTACTACATAAATGTACAACTATTTACGACTCTAATTTTAACACTCCCCCTCAAGTTGAGAATGAAAAAATGTCTTTCATTCCCAACTTAGAGACTAATGCTGCATGTTGCTGATGTCCAAGTGCTTTGGTCAGCACATCTGCTGGTTGCTCTTGACTAGCAATATAGGATGTCTTGATCAGCCTTTCTTGAATTGTTTCTCGGATGAAATGGCAGTCTATTTCTATGTGTTTTATCCTCTCATGATACATAGGATTTGCAGCAATTTGCAATGCTGCTTTATTATCACATAACAACTTCATGGGCATCTTTAAATCCACACTCAGCTTTTTCAATAGACCCTTAAACCACACAAGTTTAGCTACTCTGTGTGCCATGCTTCTGTACTCAACTTCAGTTGAGCTTCTAGATATAGTGTGCTGCTTCTTAGCTTTCCAGTATATGGTTGAACTTCCAAGCTTAATACAGTATTCAGTAACAGACTTTCTTGACATAGGACATGAGGCCCAGTCTAGATCACATAATGCTTCTATTTCTTCTTTGATGTCACTTGACATTACTTCTTGATGTACCTTACTACATAAAGTGTTGCTTCATAGTGAGATTTCTTAGGTGCATGCATAAACTGACTTAGGGATTGCACTGCATATGAGATATCATGCCTTGTTATTGTTAGATACAAAAGTTTTCCTATGAGCCTCTGATAACTCCCCCTGTCATCCATCAACTCATCTCCCTTACTTATGTTTGTGCAAGTATCAAACTCAGTGCTTGTGAGCTTCAAGTTCTGCTCCATTGGTGCCTCTTTAGGTTTAGAACCTGCCAAGCCTGCATCAGATATCATCTCTAATGCATATCTTCTTTGAGTCATAATGATGCCCTCCTTTGATCTAGCAAACTCTATATCTAAAAAATATCTAACTTCTCCAAGTTCTTTCATTTTAAAATATTGATGCAGAGATTCCTGTGCAATTTTAATTTCCTGCAGATCATTACATGTAACAAGAAGATCATTTACATAGACAGAATCAAAACAAACTTGTTATCCACATTTTTAGTAAATAAAGAGTAGTCATTCTTGCTTTGCTTAAAACCAGACAAAGACAAGGCTTGAGACAACTTCAAATTCCATTGCCTAGATGTCTGCTTGAGCCAATATAAGGATTTAAGTAGCCTACAAACCTTATGATCCCCTAGCTATTAAATCCTTAAGGCAAAGTCATATAAACTTCCTCTTTGAGGTCTCCATTCAAAAAAGCATTTGAACATCCATTTGAAATATAGGCTAGTGCTTGAGAGCAGTAGTGGCAATAACAGCCCTCACAGTTGTCAGCAGCAATAGGAGAGAATGTATCATGAAAATCCAATCCTTCCTGTTGTGTAAAACCTAGCAACCAGTCTGGCCTTGAATCTTTCTATAGTACCATCTGCATTGTACTTTATTTTATACACCCATTTACATCTAATGGGTGTTTTACCGACAGGTAAGTCAACTACAGACCAAGTGTTGTTCTGTTCTAATGCCTCAATTTCAAGTTTCATAGCTTCAACCTATCTGTCATCCTTACTAGCTTGATAAAAAGATGATGGTTCAACATTAGCAGGAAAAAAAAGTAAGAAATGCTCTAAAAGTTAGAGAGAGGTGAGTATAGGAAATAAAATATTGGATGGGGTGATATGTAAATAAGTGGATGGTAGGGGTGGATGAACATAGTCAGTCAACCAAATTGGTGGCTTACTAGTTCTCCCCGACTTCCTAGGTGGAGGTAAGTCAAGTGAGGCAGAAGAACCAGGCTCAACAGAGGTAGCATGGTCCATGGGAGAAGAATAGAGCATGGTGTCTGATGGAATTGACTCTGCAGAAGAAAATAAATTGGTAGTGAATGGAGGACTGTGAGGTTATGAAGGTGAAGTTGGCAAGTTGTTGATTGGAGACGAGGGAAGTGAGGTAGGTGGTGCTTGTGTAGATGAGACTGGCACATAATCCAGTATTGAAGAAGGAGAAAATACATCAGAAATAGTTGTAGGCATGAGTATTGAGGAATCATGTTGTGACGAAAGCAATTTCTCTTTTGGACATTTGAAAGGAAAGATATTTTCTTTAAAGATAACATCTCGACTGACAAAGATTTTCCCAAAGTCAAGTTCATATAGTTTATAGCCTTTCTATGTAGAAGCATAACCTAGAAGAACAACAAGAATGGATTTTGGTTGGAATTTGTCGTGAGAGTCAAGTCTGGTCGCATAACAAAGACATCCTATTATTCTTAGGTGATCCAGTTTAGGGGAACATCCATGAAAAAGCTCATAAGGAGTCTTTCCATGTAGAACAGTTCTAGGCAATCTATTAATGATATGGGTAGCTGGCAGAATGCATTCACCCTACAGTTTTAAAGGTAATGTAGCTTGAAACCTCAGCTCTGCCTACTTCAAGTAGGTGTCTATGCTTTCTTTCTACAACTCCATTTTGTTGGGGAGTATAGACACAACTACTTTGATGAACAATTCCTTTGGTTTGAAATAGATTAGAACAAAGAGAATTGAAGAACTCATAGCCATTATCAGACCTGAAAATCTTGACAGTAGAAGAAAATTGGTTTTCTACCAAGAAGAAAATTTGATAGAATCACATAGACATCACTTTTCAATCTTAAGAGAAAGGTCCAAGTCATTCTTGAAAAATCATCAACAAGAGTCAGGAAATATCTTTAACCAATGTAAGTATTTACTCTATAAAGACCCCACACGTCCATATGAACAAGTTCAAATGAACATTTTGATCTTGAAATGCTAGTAGGAAAAGACAACCTAGTCTGTTTAGCTAATGGACAAACATGACATTTATAAGAACTAGAATTAGACAACAATGTCTTTATTGTAGGTATTTTCTTAAGAACTGAATGAGGAGCATGCCCAAGTCTTTGATGCCACAACATAGTTGAGGAGGTAGTCTGGTTAGTGGTCATACATGTGGAAGTGAGTGGCGCAGCAGGCTTTGAAGGATTGAGGATGTAAAGTCCATCCTTGAGGCTACCAATCCCTCTCACATTGCCACTGAAGAGGTCCTGAAAGAGACAGAATCAAGATAAAAAGAGACTATACAATTCAACTCCTCAGTATATCTGGACACTGACAACAGATTCTACTGAAACTTAGGCGCATAAAGCACATCATGTAGAGTTTAAGTGTTGGACAGGGCACATGATCTTGTATGTGTAACCTGATTACTTTCTCCATTTGGTAAATGGATTGAAGTAGATTTCGAATGGGGAACAAGCTTATGACAGGATAATGGATCTAAGGATGAAACTATGTGATTTGAAGCACCAGTATCAATGATCCACTTAATTTGGTTAGCAATTGAATTACCTGCCATATTGGCCACATCTGCTGGTGTTTCTTTTTTCTGCTGGTCCTTTTTCCTTGCTTAACATTCTGAGTATTTGTTGATACTGCTCAGGTGTGAAAATTAGAGTTGTTGCATTGATCATGCCATTTATCATATCAATTCCATTAGTTCATGTATGTTTAGTCTCCTCCATTATACTCACATTATGTGCCACGGGTGTGTAGTTGTCATTAGCACCTCTTCTTTTATTGTTGAACTTAAAACCTGGTGATACCCTACCAACTTATAGCAAGTATCTCTTGTATGTCCTTTTATATTACAATAATCACAAAACATATTTGTGTTCTTTCTAAACTTCACATTTGAGTTGTTTACTGACACAAAAGAGCTGCTCTCGGTATTCATAGGTCCACTTTCCAGAATTCCACTTCGTACACCATATCCACACTTAGCCTTTGACTTTCTTCCTAAACTATCATTGAATATGCTTGATCAAGCGAAGGTGTTGGCTGCATCATTAGTATTTGACTCCTTTGAGAAGCATAAGTGTCATTTAATCCCATTAAAAACTTCATAAGTTTCTATTGGCGAAGAAACTCAACAAATGTCTTAGACTTCTCACTGTCACATGGCTCAAGTATTATCGACTCAAACTCATCCTAGAGGTCATTGAGTATAGAGAAATAGACTGAGACACTAGAAATGCCGTGTTTAGGCAGTTGATTTCCCTATTCATATGGTACCCCTTAGTAGCATTAACTTTGTCAAGCGATATTTAAGTGCCTTCCGAACCTTCTGTGCATTTGAAGAGTACACAATTTCTTTCCTGAGTTCCTTAGCCACAGAACTTTGAATCCACGACTGCACTATGGCATTACAACGATCCCAATATTGCAATTGGAACACATTCTTCTCTTACTGCTCTCTAGTGCAAGTTCCATCAACAAATCCAAGTTTATTTTTCACAAGGAGCGACATCTCCATAGAACGTCTCCATTCTGAGTAATATTCAGTTTCAATTAGCAATTGAGGGACAAGTGACGTCCCTGGTGTGTCTGAGGGATGAACATACAGCGGATCTTCACAATCGATGTGTTGATTGTTTGTATGTGAAGATCCAGCTGTAATTTGAGGTGAATCAAGCGTCATTCGAGTAGAGGATTGACATAAATATTAGATTTGGGGAAATCGAAGACGAAGAGAAGAAGAGATAAAAAAAAGCAGGTGAAATAGGGGGAAAACGTAGGAAATTAATCGGATAAAATGCTCGTTGCTCAGTCGCGAAGAACCATTGCTCTGATACTATGTTGAAATCTAGCCCTAGATTCCGCCATTGGTGAGCTTGAGCGAGAGAGAGAGATAAAGAGAGCAAAAATAATAATAGAGAGAGATAGAGAAATGAGAAGCAATTTTCTGTTAATTGCCTTGAACTGAAAATGAGATGTACATCACCTATTTATCTATCACGATCCAAAATTCACTAGTCGTGATAGCACCTAACCCAACCCGCTAGGTAAGCTAACTAATAACTATCCAATTTTAATAGTATTAAGAAGACGATTAAACAAAGGAATTATCTGAATATTATACGTTTCCCAAGGACTGGTAGTTCAAATCATGAGCTTCTAAGAATAGAATTTACAAAGCTGATATGAAGTAAATACATCTTCTGTTTGAAAAGTACATAAACGGAGCTTTAAAAAACCTACGGCTACCATGAACAAGAGGCAGCTACAACCGAAACGCAGGTACATATTCAAATCCAACAACCATCGGACACAGCAACAACAGCAGCCAACATCTGCACGCAATGTGCAGAAGTGTAGTATCAGTACAACCGATCCCATGTACTGGTAAGTAACAAACCTAACCTTAGGTTGAAAGTAGTGACGAGCTGGAACACAGGTCGGGTCCAACACCAATAACCAACAGCAGTTCATAACAACGTAGCATATAAATAAGGAAGTAACTCAGAGATAAAATGCTCAGCTTTTCACAGTTTTTTTTTCCGAAAATAGTTTCGCTTTTTCAAGAATATCAATAAAATCCAAATCTTTTACAAAAATCGTCAAAAAATATGAGATAGTTTGATAACTTTAATTTTTCCAAAAAAATACTTTCCACAATAAGTAAGATGTTTAATTTTCTTTTCAGATAGAATGTGTGAAATACCTCTCTATGCCCACATATCAATGTGTGTAAAAAGTCATGAATGACGTGTATAGCATGAGGAAAAATGTATCTCTATGCCTGTATGTCATGTGTGCATGCCAATGCCATGTATCTCAGAGATGATTCATGTACTCACACTCTCAGAGTACTCAATATCACTGTCTCACACTTTCCACTCATCATGCTCAACCACTCGGTACTGTATATATGGCCTATTTGGCCCAGGGAAGATCCATCCACGAACATATACATCACTGACCATCGGCCAATCAGTACCGAAGAAGGCCAATCCAGCCACATGGAGAAGATCCATCTCCAGGTATATAAATGCTTCGGATAATATCCATGTCCACGGAAGATCCATCCCTCAATATAATCAACCGTGCTCACTAGGGGTGTGTACAGACTCCGGAGGGGCTCCTACAGCTCAAGCACTATAATCTGCACAGACAACTCACGTGCCATAGTATCAATATCAGAATCCGCACGGATAACTCACGTGCTGCACGAACAACTCACATGCTAAAGTATCAATATTAGAATCCACACAGACAACTCACGTGCTATAGTATCAATATCCTCATAATTAGGCCCTCGACCTCATTCAATCATCAATCTCTCTAGTCTCTCTCTTTCGGGCTCACAATGTCATGAAACTAGCCCGAATATGATGATGTGATGTATCAATAAATAACAACAGAGACTGAGATATGATATGTATATGAATGCGTGTGACCAAGTATATAAATCAATGAAACAGATAACTCAACAGCAGGAATGACCTCAATGGGTCCCAACAGGATAAACATGTATCCTAGACATGGTGTCTAACATGGATCACAACTCAATAGCTCACGTACATAGAAATTTCAAGATTACAGGTAAGGTCAGGTAACTACACAGTACCACAAGAGTAACGGTCTCACAATTCACACGGTGCACGCTCACACGCCCGTCACCTAGCATGTGCATCACCTCAACACCGATCACATATCACATAATTCGGGGCTTCTGTCACGACCCGAATTTCCCACCCTCGGGAGTCGTGATGGCGCCTACTAATGAAAGCTAGGCAAGCCAAATTTAATCATTTGTCCATTAATAATCTAANGGAAGCAAACCTGCTCGGGTGACGCTCTCCGTGAGGCCCACCAATCGGACTAGAGCATCCTGAAGATCTGGGGTAGCAATAAACCCCTCTGGGACCTGAGCTGGGCCCACCGGAACTACTGGGGCTGAGGCCGGAACCTCCTGGTCAAAGTCAACCTGAGGCTCCGCCACTGGTGCTGCTGCTCGGGGCTGAGCTCTGCCCCTACCTCGGCCTCTGGCACGGCCTCGGCCTCGTCCCCTGCCCCTAGAGGGAGCTTCCCGGGGCTCGGACTACTGATCGGAAGATGAGGAAGCGCGTGTTCTCACCATCTGCGAAAGAACAGAGTAGAAATTCAATTAGCGTTGGGAAACCAAACCGCACGACAAGAAAGAACAAATGTGAAACTTTTCCTAACTTGGTAGCCTCTAGGGGATAAATACGGACGTCTCCGTACCGATCCCTCAGACTCTACTAAGCTTGTCCGTGAGTTGTGAGACCTATGCAACCTAGAGATCTGATACCAACTTGTCACGACCCGGATTTTCCACCCTCGGGAGTCGTGATGGCGCCTACTAATGAGAGCTAGGCAAGCCAAATTTAATTACTTGTCCATTAATAATCTAATCCATTTAACAATTTACGACAATAACACAAAAACAACGAAATTCAATAATAAGCGGAAGTCTTAACATTTTATAAAGCTGATTGGAAATGCGGAAGGTTCAACAAAATCCTCTACCCAAGACTGGTGTCACTGCACTCACGAACTGCTAAGAATACTACATACAAACGTCTGAAAGAGATTATAAGTTGTTTGTATCGATTACAATGAGATAACAGATAAAAATAAAGGATAGAGGAGACGCCGGGCCTGCGGACGCCTGCAAGGCTACCTCAGGTCTCGCTGAAATGAAGCCTGCTCTCACACTACTGCTGCTGCTGCTCGAAACCTAGTCCTATGCAAAATAGCACAGAGTGTAGTATCAACACAACCGACCCCATGTGCTGGTAAGTGTCTGGCCTAACCCCGGCGAGGTAGTGACGAGGCTAAGACTAGACTTCAGATAAACCTGTACAGATATATATATACAAGTACAACAGAAAAATAGCAAGAAAATAACAATTTAAGCTGGGGAAGGGAGCATGCTTCAGGGGTAACAGATAGAAACAAACTATCAGGATTAATCGTACGCACATCTACAGTTTAACTTCTAACAGTAATGAAAAGATAAGACAACTTTCATAGTCAACTCATCTTGTTGCAGGCGTGCAATCCGATCCCAATTCTCAATATCTCGTGGTAGGCGTACCACCCGCTCCCATTTCAATATCACTCGTGGTAGGCGTACCACCCGCTCCCATTTCAGTATCACTCGTGGTAGGCGTACCACCCGTTCCCATTTCAATATCACTTGTGGTAAGCGTACCACCCGCTCCCTTTACTATATCACTTGTGGTAGGCGTACCACCCGCTCCCATTTCAATATCACTTGTGGTAGGCGTACCACCCGCTCCCTTTACTTTCAACACAATGCACAATACAATCCCGGCAAGGGAACAATCAAATTATTACTCTTCCCGGCAAGGGAACAATCAAATTAATACTCTTCCCGGCAAGGGAACTATAACAACAAGTCTAACATCCCGACAAGGGAGAGTCAGCTATAACCAATCCTATTCAACTTCTTCCTGGCACAACTAATACCAATATTTAGTCACAATGTTCATAGGATCAACAAGGGTACACAATTATCAAATTAAGACTCACGGTCATGCTTGACACCGACGCATGGATACTCGTCACAATGCCCATACGTCGTACTCAACATAAACAAGTAGCAATTATGACTCAACTCCTAATCCCTCAAGCAAGAGTTAAACCAAACACTTACCTCTATGCTTTGAACTCAACTCAAGCCTCAACTATAGCCTTACCCCGTGATTCCACTTCCAATCCACTCGAATCTAGTCACAAGTCACTTAATTACTTTACTAAACACTAAATGAATCAATTTGAATGCACAAAAATGAATTTTCCAAAGTTTTTCCCAAAATTCCAAAATCACCCCCGGGCCCACGTGGTCAAAACCCGAAGTTCGAACCAAAACCCGGTTACCCATTCCCCCACGAGCTCAAATATGTAATTTGTTTTGAAATCGAACCTCAAATTGAGGTCCAAATCCCCAATTTTTGAAAAACCTAGGTTCTACCCAAAACCCCCAATTTCACCCATGAAAATCATTGATTCTAAGTGAAAAACATGTTAAATGATGTTAATGAGTGAAAGAATTAAGTAAAAATCGGCTTACAAATGATTTGGGATGAAACTTGTTCTTGAAAAATCGCCTAAGGAGTTGTATTTTAAAAGTGGGGTGAAAAATGGCCTAAAATTCGACTAAGTATGAAAATTGCTGGGCTGCAGATATGGGAATTGCGAATTGGGGTTCAAAATTGCGAACCCCGACCAAATGTGGGAATTGCGAACAACCGTTCGCATTTGCGAACTCAGACCCATCAGGAGACCTTCGCATTTGCGAAAAAGGTCTCGCATTTGCGAACACTTGACCTTCGCTTTTGCGAAGAAAGTGGCCGCATTTGTGATCAAGCTGTCCAGGGCTCATCTTCGCATTTGCGATGAGCAGCTCGCATTTGCGATGCTGGCTTCGCAAATGCGAAGCCTGCAGATCAGTGATACCAGATTTTCCAAAAATGAAAAAATGCAATCCGATACCTATCCAAAACTCACCCGAGCCCTCGTGGCTCCAAACCAAATATGCACACAACCTCAAAAACATCCTACGGACTTACTCGCGCGATCAAATCGCCAAAATAACATCATATACGTCGAATCAAGCCTCAAAACTCATGATTTCTTCCAAATTTTCATAAAACATCAATTTTCCATTTTAAGTCCGAAACACGTCAAACGACGTCCGTTTTCAACCAAACTTTACAGAAAGCACTTAAACCATATATAAGACTTATACCGGGCGCCGGAACCAAAATACGAGCCCGATACCATAGTCTTTTAATCAAATTTCATTTCCAATTTCCTTAATTATTTCCAAAAAACCATTTCACACAAAAATTCATTTCTCGGGCTTGGGATCTCGGAATTCGATTCCGGGCATACGCCCAAGTCCTATATTTTCCTACGGACCCTCCGGGACCGTCAAATCACTGGTCTGGGTTCGTTTACCCAAAATGTTGACTGAAGTCAAATTTACCCAATTTAATATCAAAATTTAGCATTTTTCTCACAGAATTCATATTTAAGCTTTTCGGCTACGCGCCCGGACTACGCACGCAAATCGAGGGAACCCCAAATGAGGTTTTCAAGGCCTCAAAAGCACAGAACGAGTACGGAAACAAGTGATGACCCCTTTGGGTCGTCATATTCTCCACCTCTAAAACAACCGTTCGTCCTCGAACGGACGGAAGGAAAAGGTACCTGAGTCGGGAAAAAGATGAGGATAACGGCTCCGCATATCGGACTCGGACTCCCAGGTCGATGCCTCAGGAGGCTGACCTCTCAACTGAACACGAACAGAAGCAAAACTCTTGGATCTCAACTAACGAACCTGCCGGTCTAGAATAGCTACCGGCTCCTCCTCATAAGACAAATCCTTGTCCAACTGGACAGTGCTGAAGTCTAACACGTGGGCTGGATCGCCGTGATACCTCCGAAGCATGGATACATGAAAAACTAGATGCACGGCTGATAAGCTAGGCGGCAATGCAAGTCTATAAGCCATCTCTCCCACTCGATCAAGAATCTCAAACGGACCAATGAACCTTGGGCTAAGCTTGCCCTTTTTCCCAAATCTCATCACGCCCTTCATAGACGACACTCGGAGCAATACCCGCTCACCAACCATAAATGCCACATCTCGAACCTTGCGGTCTGCATAACTCTTTTGCCTAGACTGAGCTGAACGAAGCCTATCCTGAATGATCTTGACCTTGTCCAAGGCCTCCTGAACCAAATCTGTACCCAACAACCTAGCCTCTCCCGGCTCAAACCATCCAACCAGAGACCGATACCGCCTACCATATAAAGCCTCATAAGGAGCCATCTGGATGCTCGACTAGTAGATTTTGTTGTAGGCAAACTCCGCCAAAGGCAAGAACTGATCCCACGAACCTCCAAAGTCAATAACACAAGCTCGAAGCATATCCTCTAGAATCTGAATAGTCCGCTCGGACTGACCGTCCGTCTGGTGATGAAATGCTGTGCTCAAATCAACCCGTATGCCCAACTCTCGCTGAACTGCTCTCAAGAAGCGTGAGGTAAACTGCGTACCCCAGTCCGAAATGATAGATGCCGGCACACCATGAAGGCGAACAATCTCCCTGAATCTCAGCCAATCTCTTAGAAGAATAGGAGACTGTCACAGGAATGAAATGCGCTGACTTGGTCAGCCTATCAACAATAACCCATATCGCATCGAACTTCTTCTGAGTCAACGGAAGCCCAGTAACAAAATCCATAGTAATCCGCTCCCACTTCCACTCCGGAAGCTCAATCCTCTAAAATAAACCACTAGGCCTCTGATGCTCGTACTTAACCTGCTGACAATTCAAACAACGAGCCGAAATCATATAGGGATTTTGCGGGAATGTAATGAAGGCTTTTGGATCAAGGTAGGACTTCTCAGCATATGATGGTTTCATCTTTCCTTAAGCACTCCATTTTCTCATTTTGGCTCATACTTTCTTGATTTTCTTGACTCATGACAATCATTTTTCTCTTTTTTCTAATCATTCCATGCCTCTAAGCATTGCTTTCGTTGAATCCCTTCAACTTTCTATCTTATTCACTTTCTTTTTGACATATTTCTATTTGGCCTTTCTTTCTTTTCTTTGCCTTCCCTTTTCTTTATTTCTTTTTGTTCTTTGTACCTTTTATCACTTTCACATTCCTCGTCTCTCCCCCAAACTTATGCTTTTTCCAATTTTCTATCAAGAATGCCAAGGAAAGATCGGGTGCCAAAAGAGGGTCATTATAGAACGGATAAAGGCTTGTAACGTGGTTATTGAAAGAAAAAAGGGCTTTGGCTCAAAGGGGTTGAATAGGGATATCACATTGGTAAGCTACGAGAGCTTTAAAGTTTCAAATTGGATCAAGGAGAGCCTACAATCATTTCTCAAGTCGAGCTACACTTAGGATTTCGCCTAGACAAACATTCAGGGCAAGTTCTAGACTTACTAGCACAGAACTTGGACTTACAATTCAATACCTCACCTCTCAAGCTACTAGATTGTTAAAGAGAACAGAGTCAAGGGCCCACAACAACCCTAGCTAAGATTGAACATCACAAATGGATCAAAGAAAGCACTCGATGATTGTTTTAGTCAACACAAGAGTCTAAAGGTCACAACTAGAGCTATTCTTTGCCAATCAACTTGTTTCTAACCATAAGGTCGAAGGTAAATGTGTTAGTACCAAGTGAAGCCTGCTTGAGACACTTATATTCATTACTACTATATATACCAAAACATAAAGAAAACGGACTCAATCCCTTAAGAAGGTTGTCACGCCATCCATCGTTAGGAAGAGCCACCCGGTTCACACAACATCCACCTTTGGAAAGAACCGCGGCATTAAGAAAACCAAAGGCTTATTGTCAACACAAAACTTAAAAAAAGAAGCTACTAAAGTAAATAAGAATGCTACTAAGGGAAAATAACGAAAGAAGTTATGAAGTAAACTACGGAAATTAAACTGAATATATACAAAATTGAGGTAAAGCGAATATATACATAAATGGAAATGAATATATACATCAAATGGTAAAAATTTATACATACCAAAAGTGAAAATAAAGATAAAGAAAAATAGTGTAATGGTTATTACATACCAAATAGCATCAAATCAAAATGGACCACCCCCCAAATGAAAAATAGCATTGTCCTCAATGCTCATAACAAAAATAGGGAAAAGGGGTAGAGAGTAGAGAAAACTCCCTATGTGGTCTCTGTCTGCATCGGGTCCTCAACATCAACACCCTCCGTGTCCTCTAACTGGATCTCCATATCCTCTGACTGGAGGACTACGGGGTTGTTGAGCAT
This sequence comes from Nicotiana attenuata, assembly GCF_001879085.1. NCBI lineage: Eukaryota > Viridiplantae > Streptophyta > Magnoliopsida > Solanales > Solanaceae > Nicotiana > Nicotiana attenuata. The sequence continues at coordinate 54,362 of NW_017673563.1, forward strand.
CTGAATCAGCTCCTCAGCAGTGTGTGATGTTGCAACCAACTCCTCAGACTGGCATGCTGCTGCATCTGGTGCTCTCTCCGCTGCTAGTGGGGATGTCTCCATGAGCAGATCCGATGGCAAATCCCCTGCAGATGCAATCTTCTCAACCTCCTTAGTCAACTTCTCCACGGACTTCTTTGAAGCTTGAGACTTCTTCATCTTTTTGACCTGCTTGGTTAAGTCTGCAATGACCTTCTCGTGTGCCTCTAGAGTATCTGTAATAGTTTTCTGGTTTTCCAGAATCTTCTTTAATGCTTTCTCCACTGACGGAGGTACCTGAAGTGCTGCTAGGGCTGAAGAATGTGCTGCCACTGCACTGGATACGGTAGTCAGCTTTGTTGTAGCTGCCTGCATCCAGTTGTTGAGACCGGATAGTGTCTGGGAAACCCTCAGTGTAGTCTGAGGGTAGGTAGAAGATGAAGCCACTGATAGTGGCACTGAGATAGATGGTCCGTAAGATGGAGGAGCCATGGCTACTACTCCGGTAGAAGTACCGGCTACTGTGGAAGGCTCGACAACTGACCCAGTGGCCACTACCCCTGGCTCTTCAGACTGGCCGNTACTCTTCCCGGCAAGGGAACAATCAAATTAATACTCTTCCCGGCAAGGGAACTATAACAACAAGTCAAACATCCCGACAAGGGAGAGTCAGCTATAACCAATCCTATTTAACTTCTTCCTGGCACAACTAATACCAATATTTAGTCACAACATTCATAGGATCAAACAAGGGTACACAATTATCAAATTAAGACTCACGGTCATGCTTGACACCGACGCATGGATACTCATCACCATGCCCATACATCGTACTCAACATAAACAAGTAGCAATTATGACTCCACTCTTAATCCCTCAAGCTAGAGTTAAACCAAACACTTACCTCGATGCTTTGAACTCAACTCACGCATCAACTATAGCTTTACCCCATGATTCCACCTCCTATCCGCTCAAATCTAGTCGCAAGTCAATTAATTACTTTAATAAACACTAAATGAATCAATTTGAATGCATAAAAATGAATTTTCCAAAGTTTTTCACAAAAATTCCAAAATTGCCCTCGGGCCCACGTGGTCAAAACCCGAAGTTCGAACCAAAACCAGGTTACCTATTCTCCCACGAACTCAAATATGTAATTTGTTTTGAAATTGGACCTCAAATAAAGGTCAAATCCCCAATTTTTGAAAAACCTAGGTTCTACCCAAAACCCCCAATTTCACCCATAAAAATCATTGATTCTAAGTGGAAAACATGTAAATGATGTTAATGAGTGAAAGAATTAAGTAAAAATTGACTTACAAATGATTTGGGATGAAACTTGTTCTTGAAAAATTGCCTAAGGAGTTGTATTTTGAAAGTGAGGTGAAAAATGGCCTAAAATTCGACTAAGTATGAAAATTGCTGGGCTGCAGATATGGGAATTGTGAACTGGGGTTCGCAATTGCGAACCCCGACCAAATGTGGGAATTGCGAACAACCGTTCGCATTTGCGAACTCAGACCCATCAAGAGACCTTCGCATTTGCGAAAAAGGTCTCGCATTTGCGAACACTTGACCTTCGCTTTTGCGAAAAAAGTGGCCGCATTTGCGATCAAGCTGCACAGGGCTCATCTTCGCATTTGCGATGAGCAGCTCGCATTTGCGAGTTCGCATTTGCGATGCTGGCTTCGCAAATGCGAAGCCTGCAGATCAGTGATACCAGATTTTTCAAAAATGCAATCCGACACCTATCCAAAACTCACCCGAGCCCTCGGGGCTCCAAATCAAATATGCACACATCCTCAAAAATATCCTACGGACTTATCCATGCGATCAAATCGCAAAAATAACATCAAAACAATGAATCAAACCTCAAAATCACTAGTTTTTCTTCGAACTTCATAAACTTTCAAATTTAGAGTTTTAAGTCTGAAACACGTCAAACGACGTCCGATTTCAACAAAACTTTAAAGAAAGCGCTTAAACCATATATAAGACTTGTACCGGGCGTCGGAACCAAAATACGGGCCCGATGCCACAGTCTTTTAATCAAATTTCATTTCCAATTTCCTTAATTATTTCCAAAAAACAATTTCACACAAAAATTTATTTCTCGGGCTTCGCACCTCGAAATTCGATTCCGGGCATATGCCCAAGTCCCATATTTTCCTGCGGACCCTCCGGGACCGTCAAATCACGGGTCCGGGTATGTTTACCCAAAATGTTGACCGAAGTCAAATTTATCCAATTTAATATCAAAATTTAGCATTTTTCTTACAGAATTCATATTTGAGCTTTCCGACTACGTGCCCGGACTATGCACGCAAATTGAGGCAACCCCAAATGAGGTTTTCAAGGCCTCGGAAGCACAGAATGAGTAAGAAAACAAGTGATGACCCCTTTGGGTCGTCACATTTGTCACGACCCGGATTTCCCACCCTCGGGAGTCGTGATAGCGCCTACTAATGAGAGCTAGGCAAGCCAAATTTAATTACTTGTCCATTAATAGTCTAATCCATTTAACAATTTATGACAATAATACAAAAACCACGAAATTCAATAATAAGCGGAAGCCTTAACATTTTATAAAGCTGATTGGAAATGCGGAAGGTTCAACAAAATCCTCTACCCAAGACTGGTGTCACTGCACTCACGAACTGCTAAGAATACTACATACAAATGTCTGAAAGAGAATATAAGTTGTTCGTCTCGATTACAATGAGATAACAGATAAAAATAAGGGATAGAGGAGATGCCGGGCCTGCGGACGCCTGCAAGGCTACCTCGGGTCTCGCTGAAATGAAGCCTGCTCTCACACTACTGTTGCTGCTGCTCGAAACCTAGTCCTGTGCAAAATAGCACAGAGTGTAGTATCAGCACAACCGACCCCATGTGCTGGTAAGTGTCTGGCCTAACCCCGGCGAGGTAGTGACGAGGCTAGGACCAGACTCCAGATAAACCTGTACAGATATATATACAAGTACAACAGAAAAATAGCAAGGAAATAACAATTTAAGCTGGGGAAGGGAGCATGCTTCAGGGGTAACAGATAAAAACAAACTATTAGGATTAATGGTACGTAAATCTACAGTTTAACTTCTAACAGTAATGAAAAGATAAGACAACTTTCATATTCAACTCATCTTGTTGCAGGCGTGCAACCCGGTCCCAATTCTCAATATCTCGTGGTAGGCGTACCACCCGCTCCCATTTCAATATCACTCATGGTAGGTGTACCACCCGCTCCCATTTCAGTATCACTCGTGGTAGGCGTACCACCCGCTCCCATTTCAATATCACTTGTGGTAGGCGTACCACCCGCTCCTATTTACTTTCAACACAATGCACAATACAATCCCGGCAAGGGAACAATCAAATTATTACTCTTGCCGGCAAGGGAACAATCAAATTAATAATCTTCCCGGCAAGGGAACTATAACAACAAGTCAAACATCCCGACTAGGGAGAGTCAGCTATAACCAATCCTATTCAACTTCTTCCTGGCACAACTAATACCAATATTTAGTCACAACGTTCATAGGATCAAACAAGGGTACATAATTATCAAATTAAGACTCACGGTCATGCTTGACACCGACGCATGGATACTCGTCACCATGCCCATACGTCGTACTCAACATAAACAACAAGCAATTATGACTCAACTCCTAATCCCTCAAGATAGGGTTAAACCAAACACTTACCTCGATGCTTTGAACTCAACTCAAGCCTCAACTATAGCTTTACCCCGTGATTCCACCTCCAATCCGCTCGAATCTAGTCACAAGTCACTTAATTACTAATGTTCCAAACGTCAATACCACACAAGAGGGGGGTGATTTGTGTGGTACCCAATTTTTGATCTAGAAGAACCTGGTTCTTCTAGGTGTTCTAACTACTACTGTTTGCGGAATTAAAATGCAGAAAATAAAAGAACACAAGGATTTTTACGTGGAAAACACCTGGCTCAAAAGGTGAAAAAACCACGACCTACTACTCAGTAGGATTTTCCCAAACATCCACTAAACTCAATGAGCCAAAAACAGCATTTACAAAACTCTTGTAAACTAAGGATTAACTCTAATCCCAGTGTGGCACACAGCCTCAACTGTTGCGACACTTTCAAGTTAACTCTAACTTGAATACTCAAAGTACCTAATACAATTGCTTCTATGAAAGCTGGAAAGGTACAAGTTTTAAATCACCTACTACAATTGAACTAGAATAAGAATAAGCACAATGGAACTGGTTCTTCTATCTTGTTCAAGTAGCTGCAGGCGTGCACACTCAATCTCACATAAATTGCTTGCAAAATAGCCTTGCTCTTTTGCTCTCAATTTTGCTTAACTTCAGCGTATGTGCATACCTGTAAAAGAGAACAACTTAGTTATTTATTAGATTAGTAATTAGAGTCGGATTGTAACTCAATTTCTGATCCTCCATTGAGTTTGAGTCCTAGACCGATCCAAACTCCAACCCTTATCCGGATGTGTTCTCTTCTTATAAGGAGACATCTTCTCCTTATCCCATATGCAATCTTTTCGATCAGGTCAGAAGATATTCAGAAGATATTGCTGCTTGATCCCCAAGGACTTATCGTCTTCACGTGCATCTCATGTGCATGGGCCATAACAACTGTGTCTCCTAAGATGGACCTGGTCCTTCACTGAGTTCATTTGTCATTCTTCAAAACTTTAACTGATCTTGGGCCAACAAATTCCCCCTTTTTGATAATGACAAACTTTGTGCTTTTACTGATCAGATAACCTGTGGAACTCAGCTAAAATATCATCACTTGAAACATTTAACTTATCATTAAGGGCCAGATTTAATTAGGTCATAAACATCACTGTTCAGAAAAATAGTTTTTAAGCACAATACACAATATCTTCCCCCTTTTGGCATCATCGAAAAGTTGCATAAACATGTGAATCCCAGAATATTAATTATTACTCATGGCCACTGGGGCAACTGCAAGTGAAAGCATGCTTTAGTTAATTAAAAATCAACTTGACAAATATAACTATTAAGAGCAGAATCATCATAAAACAAGAGAAATGCAAATTGTCATTGATAAGGCAGTGCTTCTACAAGACAGTCCACAAAAAGAAAAGAACAAAAACAACCAACCATGAGCAAAAACAAGAAAAATCCCTAATCTGGGTCACTAGGGGTTAACTGAACTGGTTCAGAACTAGGACAAAGAGGGCTAAGGCTTTGAAGAACTAGAGGGTTGGGATTGGAGTAAGTTGAGCATTGTTTGTATCATCCCTTCACTCTTTTCTTTCTCTTTTGCTAGTTCTGCTTTCAGCCCATTCCTTTCTTCTTCCAACTCAGCCACACGAGCCTGAAGCCTAGCAATCTTAGCATCTTTGGTCTCACATTCTTGAACCAAAGACCTAACCTTGCTATTCACCGGAGTCTTTACTGATAAACCAGGTTCAACAGGGGCTACACTTAGTAGATAGTCACAGGCCTGGAGAGTCTTGATTCCAGAGTGCTCCTTACTGGAGGCCATTTCCCATTTCTTCAAAAGGACGTTCAGCCTGTCCAGTACAGTTGTCAGAATGAATCCATAAGGAGTAAAATGAGCCTTTGAACCATTGATGACTCTGTCCAGCAGTTTGACTATGAAAGCAGGCCAATTAATCTGCTTACCCCTCACAAGACACTCCATGAGAACCAGGTCCATGTAACTTGCAGTGTGCCTCCTCTCCCGTCTAGGTAGCAGGCACTTGTTCACAAACTCAAAGATCACTTTATGTTCTGGCTTCATTTCACTCTTTTGAACAAATCTTGCTTCAGGCACCTCTTTAGCATCCTTTGTATCACAGAAGTTCCTGGTGGTTTGGAGTGTTGTGGGCAGATCATCTAAACAAGGCCACCTTTGCCTGGTGTAATCATCATAGCCCTCACTTGGAATGTCTAGAATCATGCCCAATTCAGGTGCATCAAACTTCACCTTCACACCTTTTACCACACTGGTCACTAGCCCATTTTTCACAGAGCCATTTGCCATGAATTCAATCAGCTCTCTTCTGGCTAGTCTTCCATCCATCTGAAGGACCATGTCCTTCCAACCCTGTGCAGCTAAAACATCCAACAACCTAAGCATGCCTGGCTCCTCCAGGTCTTTCAGCAGCCTTCCCTTCAATATCTTCCTCCTGCTAAAAATAACAAAATGATCTTGCTCTTGTTCAAACTCCTCCTCTTCTTCTTCTCCACTCCACTCTTCATCTTCTTCTTCAGTAATTTTCACTTGTTTTCCCTTTACTGCAAACCTAGTTCTTCTAGCCAAAGAAGGTTCAGCAGGTACATATTTTGAAGACTTCTTTGCAGGAGTCTTGGTTCTTTTTGGTTTGTCAGTGGGAACCTCCACAGTTGTACCTCTCTCTTGATGGACCAGTTCCATCTCCCCCTTCTCTTCTTCAGCAGCCTCAGAACTTTCCACTACCTTTTCTTTTCCCTTTTCCTTCTTCTTTTTCTTACTCTTCTCTAATGCTTCCTGTAGTTCTACTTCACTTTGCCTTACTTTGCTCCTTGTAGCTCTACCCCTAGGTACAGAAGTAGCAGCAGTCTTGGGAGATGTTACTTTGCTTTTCTTTGAGGGTTCAGAAGCAACTGGGGTCCTTTGTGAAGACGCCTTGCGCTTCTTTGGGTCATAACTGGCCCCTACTTTCTTTAGCATATCTGCTAAAGTCTCCTTCACAGAAGAACCATGTTCTTCTTGTTGCTTACTCATTGGAACAAGTCCCTCAGCAGCCTCTCCTGATCCGCTTCCCCCTGACTTTAAGACACCTTCTTCTCCTCCACCACAAATAGCAAGAACCTCTCCTTTCTTTTTCTTTCTCCTCCTACTAGACTCAGCCCCTTCAGCATTTTTCACAGAACCCACCAACACAAACCTACTATCTTCCTTCTCTACTACATCAGAAAATACATAACAGGTGTTTACCTCACCTGGGGTTTCTTGACTCTTGTCATTAGAAGACCCAGCTTCTTCTCCTTCACTAGCAGAGATGAACTTTTCAGACTCAGAGCTTGAGTCAGATTCTTCAGCTGAAACCTCTTTCCTTTGACTGGCCTTTAATTTCTCGTTCAAGATTTTTCTGAGAGAGCCGGATGCTATAGTTTTTCTGGCTAACATCTTTTGCCGGCAAAATCTGGATTTTGGGGTTTCAACTGGAGGTGTTGATGATGAAGTATTTGGGGAAACAGGTGGGGGAGTTCCAGGATTGTCTTGAGGATTAGTCATGGCGGAGAATTTCTGGAAATCTTTTGGGAATTTTTGGAGAAGAAAGGGGTTTATCAAACTTCTGCTCATGATTGGTAATTTTATCTTTCTAATTGTGCAAAGTATAGAAACATACCTGAACTTTCTCATGAGCATATACTGATGAACCAGGTTCTTCAAGTAAAACTTCTCTTGATCATGCCTCAAATATTAGAATAGAAAAACTTTGTAAGAGATTAAAGATTCATATAAACACATGTTACAGGAGTATACTAATTAAAGTATGAGACTGAGTAAAAATTAGTCTAGATATTTACATTGAATTAAGAACTCCTAACCATTTTTTTTCATTGTTTTTTTTTCATTTTTCAAATTTTTTTTATTGCGCATTCTGAACTGGACCTTTTAGGTGATCTTAATCATCCCTAATTCCAACCTGTTCCTTTCAAAGTTTTCTCTACTCAGTGCTTTAGTGAAGATGTCAGCTATTTGTTTATCAGTAGCACAAAATTCTATGGAGATTAACCCTTTCTCATAGTTATCTCTTAAGAAGTGGTGTCTAACATCTATGTGCTTGGTTCTTTTATGATGAAGAGGGTTCTTTGTCATACTTATAGCACTAGTGTTATCACAAAATATTGGAATACACCCCACTTCAATTCCAAAGTCTACCAGCTTTTGTTTGATCCATAGCAATTGAGCACAACAAGAGGCAGCATCAACATATTCAGCCTCAGCAGTAGACAGGGCTACTGAATTTTGCTTTTTGGTAGCCCATGACACTAGACATGACCCCAGTAAATGTGCCATACCTGAAGTACTTTTCCTGTCTACTAAGAAACCTGCATAATCAGCATCATCATATCCTACCAGATCAAAATTACTACCTTTGGGATACCAAAGACACAAATCTGTGGTGCCTTTTAGATATCTCAGTGTCCTCTTGACAGCAGTCAAATGTGACTCCTTTGGATTTGCCTGGAAACGAGCACAAAGTCCTACACTGAAAACAATGTCAGGTCTGCTAGCAGTAAGATACAAAAGTGAACCAATCATACCCCTATACAACTTTTGATCAACTGATGAACCAGGTTCATCAACATCTAATTTAGTGGCAGTTGCAATAGGTGTATCTATTTCTTTGGAGCCTCCATTTTAAACTTTTTGATTAGTTCTTTTGTATACTTCTGCTGATGGATCATGGTCCCATTTGGACTTTGTTTGATTTGCAAGCCTAGGAAGAAATTTAGTTCACCCATCTTTCAAACTCACTTCCCATTAATTTTGCAAAGTCCTTACTCAACCTATCAGTAGTGGCCCCAAATATTATGTCATCAACATATATTTGTACAACAAGGAGGTCTTTACCTTTTTCCCTTAGGAACAAAGTGCTGTCAATTTTACCTCTTTTGTACCCATGCTCCAGTAGGAATTTTGATAGTCGTTCATACCAAGCTCTTGGGGCCTGTTTGAGCCCATATAGAGCTTTGTCCAGCTTGTACACATGCTCAGGACATTCCTTGCTTTCAAATCCTGGAGGTTGTTACACAAACACTTCCTTCTTGAGGTAGCCATTTAGGAAGGCACTTTTGACATCCATCTGATGGAGGGTGAATTCCATATGTGCTGCAAAGGCAATGAGGAGTCTGATTGCCTCTAGTCTTGCAACTGGAGCAAAGGTCTCATCATAGTCAATGCCTTCCTCTTGGCTGTAGCCCCGAACCACCAGCCTTGCCTTGTTTCTTGTAACAGTTCCATCTTCATCAAGTTTGTTCCTGAAGACCCATTTGGTGCCAATGATTGACCTGTCCTTGGGTCTAGGAACTAGATGCCAGACTTGACTTCTTTCAAATTGATTGAGTTCCTCCTGCATAGCATTGACCCAGTCTGCATCCTGCAAAGCCTCAACAACATTTTTAGGTTCAGTAAGAGATAGAAAAGCATCAAATGCACACAGATTCTTTAATTGTGATCTAGTTTTGACTCCAGATGTTGGATCATTAATGATGTTCTCAATGGGATGAGAACTTTGATACTTGTGAGATTTCACCAACAACTGGTTTCTACTAGATGATTCTCCTGTGTTCTGTTGATGAGGAACAAGTTCATGAACAGGTTCTTATAAAGAGTTTGTTTCATTTTCTCCCTGATTAGTTCCCCCTGTCAGGTTGTCCAGACTGGAAGAACCTGTTCCATCACCTGTTCCTTCTTTTGATGCTGCTTCAGTCAATTCTCTTACCAAGCTAATGGCTTCATCTTCATGTTCCTGTCTCTCAGAAAGAATGTTAGTTTCATCAAATACAACATGCACACTTTCTTCTACACACAGAGTTCTTTTATTAAATACTTTATATGCTTTACTATGTGAAGAATATCCCAAGAATACTCTCTCATCACTTCTGGGATCAAATTTACCTAGGGAGTCTTTTCCATTATTATGCACATAGCACTTGCAACCAAATGCCCTAAGGTGGGATATGTTTGGTTTTCTCCCTTTAAGTAATTCATAGGGAGTTTTCTCAACAAGAGGTCTAGTCATGCATCTATTGATTATGTAACATGCAGTGTTTACAGCCTCTACCCAGAAGCTGTGGGGTAATTTGCTAGAGAGAAGCATAGTCCTTGCCATATCCTCAAGGGTCCTGTTCTTTCTTTCAACTACACCATTTTGCTGAGGAGTTCTAGGGGCAGAGAAGTTGTGATCTATACCATTTTCATCACAATATTCAGCAAATTTTACATTTTCAAATTCAGTTCCATGATCAGACCTAATGGATGCAAGTTGATTTCCTAATTGTTTCTGAGTTTTTCTAACAAAGGCAGTAAACATTTCAAATGCCTCATCTTTGGATGTTAGAATAGTACCCAGGTAAATCTAGAATAATCATCAACAAGCACCATCACATATTTCTTTCCACCTCTGCTCAAGGTTTTCATTGGACCACAAAGATCCATATGAACCAGTTCCAACGTCTTGGACGTACTGCTTCCCCCTTGCACATGCCTCACAAACTTTGTCTTCCTTGAACCTGATATTAGGTAACCCTATCACTAAGTCCTTGGAGACTAATATGTTTAGCTGATTTAGACTGGCATGGCCAAGTCTTTTGTGCCACAGGAGGGGATCATTAACTAGCACACTTAGACAAGTGAGTTCATTTTCTGAAAGAGTTGACAAATCTACAATGTAAATATTGTTAACTCTTCTTCCCTGCAAAACAATCATGTCAGTGGTAAGGTTAATCACAAAACATTTGGTAGAGGTGAAGGCTACAATATTACCTCTGTCACACAGTTGTGACACACTGATTAGGCTATATTTCAAGCCATATATCAAGTAGACATTCCCAATGGAATGAGAGTCTGTCTTACCTACCTTTCCAACCCCATTGATCTCACCTTTCTTTCCATTTCCAAAGGAGACATTACCTCCTTTCAGGTTCTCAAGTGAAAGGAACTGGTCCTTGTTCCCAGTCATGTGTTTTGAGCAGCCACTATCTATGTACCATATTTGGCTACTCTCTTTCACTTGAGCCTGCAAAAAGAAATCAGAGGTTAGTCTTAGGAACCCAAACTAGTTTGGGTCCCTTTCCTTGGGCAAAAGGATGAATCAGATTCTTTCTTGCCCAGCTAGGCAGTTTGTGTTTTTCTTGAACAAAAGCTTTGTTCCTTTGACTGGCCTTTTCCTTTGTGCAAATCTTATTTTCAGGAAGAGTGAGGTACTTGTTTTTGGGGTCCCATTTTAGAGCTTGAGTCCCATAGCCAAGTCCTCTTTTATTGCTACTGTGATGCTCTTGCAACCATGAGAGAGCATCAGAAGCTTTGTTCCATTTGCAAGTTCTGGCTAGTTCATGTTTTACCTTTCCTAGATCTTCTTTTAGAACCTTAATCAATTCATCTTTCTTATACAGTTGATCTTTCATTTTTCCTAGATATTCTTCTAGAGTGAGAAATGAGTGATCAGCTTTCTTCTTTCCTGTTCCTAGTTTCAGTTTTAGATTTTCTGACCTAAGTTCTAGAATACTATTGTCAAGTTCAAGAACCTGGTTCTTCAACTCAGCATTTTTGTTATCACTCTCATCAGCCCTAGATTCTAGACTTTTGCATTTTGCTTTTAGGATAACACATTCCCTAGACAGAACTTCCTTTTCATTGTTAACTATTTCAGACTCATCAATGAAGTCTAATAATAGCTTAGCCAACCTTTCTTTAGATAGAAATTTAATTTTATCCTTGAGATGCAGAATACTTACCTCCTGCTCATCATCTGATTCTCCAATGGCCATAAGAGCTTGCTCTTCTTCAGCTTCATCTTTTGAGTCTTCATCAGAGGTTTCACCCCAAGCAGCAACCATAGCCTTGGTTGAACCTTTGTTTCTCTTGGGTTGAACCTGTTCCTTCTTCCTGTTTCTTCGTTCAGCCCTTGCTTTCTTCCACTCAATCTCCCATTGAGGGAAATTCTTGATCATATGGTCAGTCTTACCACACTTATAGCAGCCATCATTTGTCTGTTTCTTAGGAGCCAAACTTCTCTCCTTCTTGGGTGTATCTATCTTCCTGGTTTGCCTTCTCAGTTCATAAGCAGTAAGATTCCCAATCAGTTCATCCAGCCTGAGAGTGGCCATATTCTTGGACTCCTGAATGGCAGTGATTTTGCTTTCCCAAGCAACTGGAAGAACTCTTGTCAAGATCTTCTCAACCTTGTCTTCTTCAAGAATAACTCTTCCAAGAGACTTAAGTTCATCTGTCAGTGTAGTGAACCTTGTGTACATCTCTTGAATGGTTTCTCCATCTTTCATAGTGAAATTCTCATTACGACAACAATACAAAAAATTTACGATTTACGATTTACGATAATAATACATCTTTCTGCATTGTCTCCATCTTTCATCTAATCCATTTAACAATTTACGACCATAATACAAAAACCACAAAATTCAATAATAAGCGAAAGTCTTAACATTTTATAAAGCTGATTGGAAATGCGGAAGGTTAAACAAAATCCTCTACCCAAAACTGGTGTCACTGCACTCACGAACTGCTAAGAATACTACATACAAACATCTGAAAGAGAATATAAGCTGTTTGTCTCGATTACAATGAGATAACAAATAAAAATAAGGGATAGAGGAGACGCCGGGCCTGCGGACGCCTACAAGGCTACCTCGGGTCTCGCTGAAATGAAGCCTGCTCTCACAGTACTGCTGCTGCTGCTCGAAACCTTTTCCTGTGCAAAATAGCACAGAGTGTAGTATAAGCACAACCGACCCCATGTGCTGGTAAGTGTCTAGCCTAACCTCGACGAGGTAGTGACGAGGCTAGGACCAGACTCCAGATAAACCTGTACAGATATATATACAAGTACAACAGAAAAATAGCAAGAAATAACAATTTAAGCTGGGGAAGGGAGCATGCTTCAGGGGTAACAAATAGAAACAAACTATCAGGATTAATGGTACGCACATCTACAGTTTAACTTCCAACAGTAATGAAAAGATAAGACAACTTTCATATTCAACTCATCTTGTTGCGGGCATGCAACCCGATCCCAATTCTCAATATCTCGTGGTAGGCGTACCACCCGCTCCCATTTCAATATCACTCGTGGTAGGCGTACCACCCGCTCCCATTTCAATATCACTTGTGGTAGGCGTAACACCCGCCCCCATTTCAATATCACTTATGGTAGGCGTACCACCCGCTCCCATTGACTTTCAACACAATGCACAATACAATCCCGGCAAGGGAACAATCAAATTATTACTCTTCCCGGCAAGGGAACAATCAAATTAATACTCTTCCCGACAAGGGAACTATAACAACAAGTCAAACATCCCGACAAGGGAGAGTCAGCTATAACAGATCCTATTCAACTTCTTCCTGGCACAACTAATACCAATATTTAGTCACAACGTTCATAGGATCAAACAAGGGGACACAATTATCAAATTAAGACTCACGGTTATGCTTGACACCGACGCGTGGATACTCGTCACCATGCCCATACGTCGTACTCAACATAAACAAGTAGCAATTATGACTCAACTCCTAATCCCTCAAGCTAGGGTTAAACCAAACACTTACCTTGATGCTTTGAACTCAACTCAAGCCTCAACTATAGCTTTACTCTGTGATTCCACCTCCAATCCGCTCGAATCTAGTCACAAGTCACTTAATTACTTTAATAATGACTAAATAAATCAATTTGAATGCATAAAAATGAAATTTCCAAAGTTTTTCCTAAAAATTCCAAAATCGCCCCCGGGCCCACGTGGTCAAAACCCGAAGTTCGAACCAAAACCCGGTTACCCATTCCCCCACGAACTCAAATATGTAATTTGTTTTGAAAGCGGACCTCAAATTGAGGTCCAAATCCCCAATTTTTGAAAAACCTAGGTTCTACCCAAAACCCCCAATTTCACCATGAAAATCATTGATTCTAAGTGGAAAACATGTTAAATGATGTTAATGAGTGAAAGAATTAAGTAAAAATCGACTGACAAATGATATGGGATGAAACTTGTTCTTGAAAAATCGCCTAAGGAGTTGTATTTTGAAAGTGGGGTGAAAAATGGCCTAAAATTCGACTAAGTATGAAAATTACTGGGCTGCAGATATGGGAATTGCGAACAATTGCGAACCCCGACCAAATGTGGGAATTGCGAACAACCGTTCGCATTTGCGAACTCAGACCCATCAGGACACCTTCGCATTTGCGAAAAAGGTCTCGCATTTGCGAACACTTGACCTTCGCTTTTGCGAAGAAAGTGGCCGCATTTGCGATCAAGCTGCCCAGGGCTCATCTTCGCATTTGCGATGAGCAGCTCGCATTTGCGATGCTGGCTTCGCAAATGCGAAGCCTGCAGATCAGTGATACCAGATTTTCCAAAAATGCAATCCGACACCTATCCAAAACTCACCCGAGCCCTCGGGGCTCCAAACCAAATATGCACACAACCTCAAAAATATCCTACGGACTTATCCGTGCGATCAAATCGCGAAAATAACATCAAAACAATGAATCAAACCTCAAAATCACTAGTTTTTCTTCAAACTTCATAAACTTTCAAATTTAGAGTTTTAAGTCCAAAACACGTCAAAAGACGTCCGATTTCAACCAAACTTGACAGAAAGCGCTTAAACCATATATAAGACTTGTACCGGGCGCCGGAATCAAAATACGGGCCCGATGCCACAGTCTTTTAATCAAATTTCATTTCCAATTTCCTTTATTATTTCCAAAAAAACAATTTCACACAAAAATTCATTTCTCGGGCTTGGGACCTCGGAATTCGATTCCGGACATACGCCCAAGTCCCATATTTTCCTGCGGACCCTTCGGGACCGTCAAATCACGGGTCCGGGTCCGTTTACCCAAAATATTGACCGAAGTCAAATTTATCCAATTTAATATCAAAATTTAGCATTTTTCTCACATAATTCATATTTGAGCTTTCCGGCTACGCGCCCGGACTGCGCACGCAAATCGAGGCAACCCCAAATGAGGTTTTCAAGGCCTCAGAAGCACAGAATGAGCAAGGAAACAAGTGATGACCCCTTTAGGTCGTCACAATAAGCCTGGTAAATTGGACAATAATGATATACATTGGCGAAGTAATAATTAGTTGATAGAATCCATGTCTCGGTTTTTTAGATTGATGATACTCCTTTATGAAAGCTTATAAGTTTTCATGTGTAAACCCGGCCGGCGGATTTTGTATCCGACACATGAAATAAGTTAAGTGAAAGTCTAAAGGAAGTAATCAATAAATTAAATAGTTAGTAATTTAATTTGATTGGTTAGTATCTGAATCTTAACATGGGGAATTAAATAAGGTTTTATGGAAGAATTTCGAAGTTGAACTAAGGAGTGCAATTACGAATTTTTAGTTGAATAATTCGTAATTTATTGTGGAAGAAATTAATTTCAAATTTCGAAATTAATTCCATAATAGGAAGCCTTGTTAATTAAATTTTGTGGTCCCTACTGTGTCTAAATAATAGGAAATAAAGGAAACATTTCCTTAGTGAAAGAAGACAACCTAACAGGTTTTGGAAAAGGGTTTTAACCGAAAAAACGTAGCTATATATACATGGTATATAACTGGCTGTTTTTTTACACTGAAAAAACCACACAGTTTTCTTCTCCCCACCCGAAGTTCTCTCTTTTCGGATATTATTTGAGTAACACGGTAGAAGACTTTGGAAATTTACTGAGCTCTTGCAGCTCTGGAACTGGAGAAGGATATTGATTTGCTTTGTTCACGCTTCTAGAGGTAACTCGAATAATCTCCGTATGTGCTAATTGTTTAATTCACAAGTGAATATGATACCGTATTGCTTCCACTGTGATATATAATCTAACAATTGGTATCAGAGCCTACTCATGTCTAATTAAATTATTGGATGAACAATAAAATTAGTACTATGTTAATATGCAAGTTTTGATCTACATGCAAAGACTGTTTTGAATTCTGTAAAACTGCATTGTTTTTAACATGAATATTTTTTCTAAGTGTTATGATTATTCTGAAAATCATGTAATATCTGCTTATAGTTGATGATATTTGATTAGAATAATCTGAAATTCACATTAATTCATGAAAAACGCAAAAGTCACTATTTGGCCGAATTGGCCAGAAAATCGGAGGTCACCACGTTGACGTACTCCGATTGACCTGAAACTTGGTAGGTCCATGCGAAATGGTCCAGTGAACAATACACATCAGCTTCGCTCATGATGTAAGCCGTTTTTGGGCTTTCGGGGTCATTTAGATGGTGTTTTGGACCTTTTTTTAATATTCTGGAATTTTTTCAAAATTTTTTTGAGTTGTTTTTAATCCAGTGGTGGTAGGGATCGTTTCTTATGGACTACAGGGTTAAAATTCTAGTGATATAATATTTTTACACGTTGACGTAGGTCTTCTTCCATATCGGATAAACTCATTATGGATAATCACTAGGTTATACTAGTTGTTGATTACTTGTATTAACTCTCCATCTGAGTATGCATGTTGGTTCAATGGAACTAGTATATATATTGAATGTTGATATTCGCTTGACTTAAATTAACAGTTTACTCTCCATCTGAGTATGGCCTGTCTAAATTCATAGAGTGAATAATCTGTCATTGTGTATGTATATTGCAAGAATAGCTTTTCTCCCATCGAAATTTGTTGTTCAAGGTGCATAGATTATATATACATAGTGTGTTTTGAATTTTAATATTCAAATAATACATGACTGATTTTTATCTATTTAATTTAATTGTCTCCCAGATTAACAATGACTGCTTTCAATCCCCTTACTACTATTCTTACTCAAAACAAACTTGAGGGTCCGAATTATGTTGATTGGAAACGAAACTTGGACATTGTCCTAATTGCTGAAGAGTACAAATCATGCTCGATGAGGTGTATCCAGATTAACCTGGAGATGATGCTACGGATGGTGAACAAAAGGCTTACCAGAAATGGGTCAAGGCTGATGAGATGGCGCGGTGTTACATTCTGGCATCTATGTCAAATGTTTTGCAACATCAGCATCAGTCGATGGAGTCTGCTTATGACATTCTGGAAAATCTCAAAGAAATGTTTGGAGATCAGAATCGTGCGGCTAAGCAGACTGCCATGAAAGCTTTTCTGAATACCAAAATAGTTGAAGGTTCATCGGTTAGGGACCGTGTTCTAGAGATGATGAGCCTTCTGAATGAACTAGAGGTCCTTGGGCTAACATTGATAAGGATATGCAGGGTGAAATGATCCTGCAGACTCTGCCTGACAGTTTTCAGCAGTTTTGCCTAAATTATAGCATGAACAAAATGGATTTGTCACTTGCGAAATTGCTGAATGAGCTGTAGTCGGCAGAGACTATTATCAAGCAACAAGCTCCTCCCATGGAATTGCATTTTGAGGCAGGTTCTGCTTCTAAGCCGAGAGGCGGTCAGAAGAAGAAAAAGACTCAAAAACCCTCTATTGGTAGCGCAACTGTTGGTGTGAAAAAGGCTAAGGGCAAGTGTTATCACTTCAAACAGCCTAGGCATCATAAGAAGCAGTGTCCGACCTATCTGGCCAAGTTGAAAAACAAATCAGGTGATTTACATCTACTTGTCGTTGAACTCTTTTAGCGGTTGTTTCTACCATGTCATGGTGTGTAGATTTGGGAGCCACTAATCATGTTTGCATTTATTTGCAGGGGTTTCAGGTAACGCGGTGACTAAGTAGAGGAGAAATCAATGTTTATCAAGCACATGGTTTGGTAGCCCCAACTTTAGCAATAGGGAACATTAGTATTTCGTTTGGTAGTGGTAGAGTTATAGCTTTAAAAGACACATTATGTGTACCTTCCGTTAGAAGGAATTTAATTTCGGTTTCTAGCGCTATGAGAGATGGTTATGACATTAATTTTCATGAAATTAATAAATGTGTTATTACTCATGATAAACGTTATCTCTCTTCGGCTACATTAATTAATGGTCTTTTTGTTGTTGACTCTATTCCTAAACCGTTACAACCTAAAGAACTGAACTATGTTGATTTACCAAATAAGAGAAAACGTTCTTTTGAATTGAGTGAAACATATTTATGGCACTTGGGTTTATGTCATATAAATCTAAATAGATTTTCAAGGTTGGTCAAGGATGGACCTTTAAGTTCATTGAAAGTGAAGGCACTATCAACTTGTTAATCTTGTTTAGAAGGAAAAATGACAAACGAAATTTCCCCTCAAAAGGAAATCGAGCAAGTGATAAATTAGAGTTAATTCATTCTGATTTGTGTGGTCCAATGAATGTCCAAGCAAGAGGTGATTTGAGTATTTTGTACTTTCACAGATGATTACTCAAAATATGGATATATTTATTTGTTGCGTCGAAAGTCTGAATATTTTGAAAAGTTCAAAGAATTTAAGACTGAGACTGAAAAGCGACATAATAAATACATCAAAACACTACGACCTGGTCGTGGTGGGGAGTACCTCTCTGCGGATTTCATGGGTTATTTATTAGAATGTGGAATTACATCTCAATTGTCTGCACCTGGAACTCCACAACAAAATGGTGTAGCTGAAAGAAGAAATAGGACTCTTATGGAATGGTTAGATCAATGATGAGTTATTTCGATTTGCCTTCGTCCTTTTGGGGACATGCCTTAGAAATAGCGAATTACGTTCTGAACTTAGTTCCTTCAAAGTCAGTACCTTTGACCCCTACAGAATTGTGGACTGGGCGCAAGCCTAGTCTGCGGCATATTCGAGTTTGGGGTTGTCCGGCACATGTGCTGAAAGGGAAAAAGGATAAATTGGAGGCTAGAACGGATGTATGCGTGTTTATAGGTTATCCAAAAGGGATGAAAGGTGGTTTATTCTATTGTCCTAAAGAGAAGAAGGTAATTGTTAGCACAAATGCCAAGTTTCTTGAAGAGGACTATTTGATGAACCATGTTCCTAGAAGTAAACTCGTTTTACAGGAACATAGCAGTGGAATGGAAACCCGGTCATCTGAAAAACAAAATGACCAGATGCAAACCCCAGAAGTCGATTTTGACATACCATTGCATTTTAGTAGTGGTAGAAATGTCAATAGACTTAATGTCCCGCAAGAACAAGTGTCCGAAGTCATACTACCACAAAGTAGTGGGAGTTATGTTGAGCAGACTGCACAACAGGAAGAAGTCGTTGATATCCCTGTGAATAACATGGAGACTTAGATTCCTGATGATGATGTGGTTCAACCACAAAATCAAAATGATGTAGTTGCAACTGATTTAATGCGTAGTCGTAGTGGAAGAGTGATGGGCTTAAGGTCTTTTAATCTATGTTTTGATGATCTAACAAACTTTCTGTATAGAACCAGATAAAGGACCTGAGGCATGCCTGGTACAATCATTCAAGTTAATCAACTTAAGATAATCTGGGCAGTGTGCCTTTAGATTCACAAGAACCAGATTAGGGACCTGATCCCTTGGTGTTCCCCTAACAGAAGCATAAGTCAACTATACAACTGGAACGCAACTACATAAAGTGACTATCCGCAACTGTACAAAGAGGAACACAACAGGGACCTGGTTCTTTAGGGTTCTCTGACAGAAGTATAAGTCAACTATACAGCTGGAAAGCAACTGCAGAAAGTGACTTCCTGCAACTGTACACGCAACAGTGCAGCAGACAGTGCAGCAGTCACTTCCCATTGGGAAGAGGCATGTACTAACCAAAAATTGACACCACCATTGTGAAGTGACATCACCATGGTGATGTCTTTTGTAGTATAACAACCTGGTGCAAGGCACAAGACAACACTTGTACATTCAGTGATATTCTCTCAAGCATTAAAGTGTTCATCTGGCATTGAAGTCACTGGCGTGTCAAGAACAAGAAGACAACTCCACTAAAGGATCTGTTCCACAAAGAGTCTATGTGTATCCGTAGTTGAGTTGTAATCTTGTTATTTGTTCTTCATTGTAACTCCTATCTTGCTTTCTTAGAAGCTATGTTTTAGGAAACCCAAAATCCGTAGACCTTCTGAGTTTATGTTGTGACTAGGTCTAGTCATAAGTTTAATGTCTTTGTTACTAGAAGAGGGACAAAGTGGCTTGTGGTGAGAGTATCACAAGTTAGTTGAAGTCTTTGTTACTAGAAGAGTGACAAAGTGGCTTGTGGTGAGAGTATCACAAGTTAGTTGAATTCCTTGTAACTAGAGAGTGACAAAGTGGCTTGTGGTGAGAGTACCACAAGTTAGTTGTGTTGAATTCTTTGTAATAGAGTCATTGAAAAGTGGCTTGTAATAGGTGTTTACAAGTTTGTGAAGTTGAAAGCCTACAAGTGTAGGTCTTGGTTTTTGTCCCCTTGTGTGGGAGTTTTCCACGTAAAAATCCCTTGTCTCTTTTACTTACTGCTTCATAAAGTATTCTCAGTAGAAACTCATAAAGAATCAGGTGCTCTATAGTTTGGTGGACTCATATAAGCTATCAATTGGTATCAGAGTAGGTTCTTTCTAAAAGGTTAACACCTAGAAAGGATCTCAATGGCTGCTCCAGCTAACTTTGAGGAAGGACAATCAACCTACAGACCCCCTAGATTCAATGGTCAGTATTACGGCTGGTGGAAGACTCGTAGCATGATTTTATAATGGCAGAAGACTAAGAGCTGTGGGACGTCGTTTGTGATGGTCTACATGTTCCTATGAAGAAGCTTGGAGAAACTGGACCAATGGTGCCGAAAAATAGAAAAGAGTATAGTGATATTGACAGAAAAGCTGTAGAAAAGAACTTTCGTGCCAAGAAAATCTTGGTATGTGGTATAGGACCTGATGAGTACAATAGAATCTCAGCATGTGATTCTGCCAAAGAAATATGGGAAGCTTTGCAAAGGGCACATGAAGGGACCACTCAGGTTAAACAGTCCAAGATTGACATGCTCACCACAGAGTATGAGCTCTTCAGGATGAAGGATGATGAGTCTATACAGGATATGCACACCAGATTCATATCCATCATAAATGAGCTTCATTCACTTGGAGATGTTATTCCCAGAAACAAGCTTGTAAGGAAAATCCTCAGTGTTCTACCCGGTTCTTGGGAAGACACATCTCACCAACCATATAAGACACATCTCGAACCTTCCGGTCCGCATAACTCTTCTGGCGTGACTGTGTTGTACGAAGCCTCTCCTGAATCAGCTTCACCTTCTCTAAGGCATCCTGAACCAAATCTGTCCCCAATAGTCTAGCCTCGCCGGGCTCGAACCAACCAACTGGAGATCTACACCGCCTCCCATACAACGCCTCATACGGAGCCATCTGAATGCTCGACTGATA